>NC_081425.1:35231907-35391128 GCF_949786415.1 Peromyscus eremicus
CCTGCTGGAGGGGGGAAAATGTAATGATGCCTAACGATATTCTGCTATACTTGTAGATTGGTGCCTAGCCCAACTGTCATCAGAGAGGCTCCATCCAGCAATGGGAACAGATGCAGACCCACAGCCAAACATTGGGCAGAGCTCAGGAAATCCTTCAGAAGAGGGAGAGAAAGGATTGTAGGAGCCACAGGGGTCAAGGACAACAAAAGAAAACTCAAAGAATCAACTAACCTGGGCTCATAGAGGCTCACAGACACTGAACCGACAACAAGGGAGCCTCCAGGGGACTGACTTAGACACTATACATAAATTACAGTTGTGTAGCTTGATCCTCTTGTGGGACTCCTAACATTGGTGTAGCTAGAGTTTTCCTGCCTGGCCCACAGTCAGGACAAATCTCTCTCACCTGCCAGTCCCACAGCCTCTCAGACCCGACCAAGTAAACACAGAGACTTACATTGATTACAAACTGTATGTCCGTGGCAGGCTTCTTACTAACTATTCTTACAGCTTAAATTAATCCATTTCTACAAATCTATACCTTGCCACATGGCTCGTGGCTTACCGGCATCTTCGCATGCTGTTTCTCATCATGGCGGCTGGCAGTGTCTCTCTGACTCAGCCTTCCACTTCCCAGCATTATTGTCCTCCTTGTCCCGCCTATACTTCCTGCCTAGCCAATGGCCAATCAGTGTTTTATTTATTGACCAATCAGCAACACATTTGCCATACAGAACATCCCACAGCACATTGGGAGCAGGGGCTGTCTCTGACTCTTTTACTGGCTTTGGGAACACTGCTCCTCATACTGTGTTGCCTTGCCCAGCCTTAATACATGAGGAGGAGCTTAGTCTTACTGAAACTTGAGATGCCATATTTTGTTGATATCCATGGGAGACCTGCCCTTTCCTGAACAGAAACAGGAGTGGATTGGTGGGTGGGAACAAACAGATGGGGAGTTGGGAGGGAGAGACCAGAAGGAGAAGAGGGAAGAAAAAGTGCAGCTGGGAAGATATATATATATAAAGCTATAATTTAAGGAAATAGAAAGGATATCTAACAGCACAAAAAAAGAGAAAAAAGAAAAGGAAAACAGAGAAATAACACAGATTATGAGTATGAGGAGTAAAAATAAGAAGAAAGAATAAATAGATTAATTCAAATCAAGCAACTCAAATCATTGCTCCTGTATTTTTCTACTCCATTAAGATCTGAGTATCTGGAGGGTAAGTAATATGATTTAATCGTCTGTGAGTTCACTCTTCCTACAATGCAGGTGCCTGTTGAGATTAATTGAATTGAAGCATGTTATTATTGAGTTACACATGTCACTATTTTTCAAAAGAAGTGACACTGTCAAAAGAAGCTGCAGGACAGATGTAATTAGAGCATGTGCATGGCCTCTCTTCTACCTGTGGTGTCTTGCCCGCCCATGGGGGAAGCATGGGAATAAACCTGCATATATTAAGGAAAATCAAAATAGAAATGTCTCCTCTTTTTTCCCTAAAAGAATATTTCCTAATCTATCATTAAATGAGGAAACATGTATTACTGTCAGTTTAACATTAGAATAGTGGTAAAAATATTAATAAGTTTAATGTTACACTAGCTAAAAATCAATGCTTTGCAGCTATAATCATTTTATTTTACAGTGATGCTAAGAATGGACAGAAAAGTCCATGTAATTCTAATGAATATCAGTCAAGTACAAAAGCATTTGTCTATTGTTTCCTCTACTTCATCTAAAATCAGACTGTCATTAATAAATTATAATATTGTCATCTAAATAAATTAACTTTATAGGCAATATTGAGACTGCAGTGAATATAGTCACCTCTCAGAATTTATATTTATATAACACAAATGAGGATTTCCTGCAGATATCAACACTTATAGGGTACTTTAATTTCAGTTCTTTTTGGATGTGTTATATGAGTCATTGTTAAATTGTCTTAACAACAATGACAAGAATGTTTGTACATGATTAATATACAATAATCTTTTCTAATTTAATTTTTGAGAATTTCATATGTGAGAACTACATTATATCATTTCCACAACTCTCTTTCCTCTTCCAACACCCATACCCCCCTCTCAAACTCACGACTTCTTCATTAGTGTTATAAGACATACACAGGGACTCTACTGAGTCCATTTAGTGTTGTTCCTATGACATCTTTAGGGCTGACTATTTGGGGAACTAAATAACCTATCAGGGCTTTTGTGCCTGTAGATAACTAAGTTCTTATATCCCAGCCCCCTCTCTCTTTCACATGTGTGCATGCACATGCGCACCGACAGCTGTCCATCTAGGGGTAGAACCTGGTGAAATCCACCCCATCTCCCTATATTGTCCATGCTGACAAAGCATGTCAACTGGTAGTGTCATTATGCAGATTGTTTGTATGCAGTTGTATTGTCTCAATAATTTCAAGGGAACAGTTTCCCTGTCACACTGAAAGATAATATCTAGCAACAGGTGCCCTGCCTGGTTCTCTGGCATTTACAGTCCTTCAGGACCCTCCTTCATGCTTTTTGTTGTTGTTGTTGTTGTTGTTGTTGTTGTTGTTGTTGTTTTTGAGCCTTACATATAAGGGTTTTGCTGCAGGATTTATTAGCTGAGCCTAGGCAACTCATGGTCACTTACTTTCAAGTTTGACAAATTGAGGATCTCTGTACCAGTCTCCATTTGTTGTAAAAAGAAGCTTCTTGGATGAGGGGTGAGCACTGCACCCAACTGTGGGCATAAGGATAAGTATATACAGCAGTTAGAAATCATACTGATATAGGAAACTGGTAGAAGTAGGTTCTCCTCTAGGGTCTATATCTCCTCCAGCCACTGTTAATTTGCTATGTTTACATTATCAGTCTTGAATATTCCCTCTTATTGAGTAGGCTTTAAGTCCAAGTAGACAGCTGTTGCCTACCCCAAAGATAAAGGTACTGCTATTACATCACTGGGATATCTTTCCATTCTGCCATTATTGTGATTCATCTACTTTATATCTAGGTAGGACTACCGAACGCTTTCTTCCCTGGAAAGCCTATATATCATCTTCAGATACCATGAGAGCTAGTTCTCAGGGAGGAGGCTTCCAGGTCAGGAAATTTCTTTCCAATACTTTTGAAAGCATTTTTTGAACCTTTGGATGAATAATCCAGGGAGACATAATATTAAACTGTCTACTGCTGCTTACATCATAGATTTCCTCATTTTGTGACTCAACAAATAATTACTTAAAAGTTCCTGTATACTAGGTAAGAGAATAGACAATTCTATAAATCACAATTGCTAGCCTAAAAGATTACAACTTTTTAGAAAGATGAACAGTTAAATACTTTGGTGCAATATGATCTCCTACACCTTAAGTCAGAAGCCAGCACAACCTGGAAGGGTGAAGGGGGATGAACAGGTGCATAACAACAGCTCCATGTGTAAGTTTCCCTTTACTGTTCTAGTCATAATTGGTAAGGATGTTTTCTAAGGAGTATTTAGGCAAATATGCATTGTTCATATTTTTATTGACAGCATTGTTGATGCTACCTGAGGCTATTGTAAGTGTTTAGTACTAGTAATTTCCAGAAGTAGGTCCACTATGCATCACCGTAGTAGATATAACTCTGACAAAAGATAAGGTCAACCCTTAGGAACAGCCTCTACTAATTATGTGATCCTAAATCAATGCTTCCCAGGTTTGGGTGTGAATTGGAAATACCAGAATGCTAAACAGAACACAAGTTGCTGGACTTCACATCTCCAAACTTTGTGATTGAGTGGATTTAGGGTGAAGCCTGTGGATTTGCATTTCTACTGAGTTCCAGCTGAGACTAATGCTTCTTGTATTTAGTCTAATGCAGGCCACACATTGCGATCAGATGCACTAAAACAACCCAATTATAGGACATTGTTAACATATTTACCAATAGAGTCTCCAGAGCTTAGAGCCAAACGAGGAATGTTTAATTAACAAAATTGGCAAGTTAATAAGAATGTTAGAAAAGTAAGAAAATATTATAACAAAGGTATCGCCAAGATTCCTCAGAAAGACATAAAAATGATCAAATTATAGTGGGAAGGGATACCAGAAAACATTCTTAAGGGAAGGCAATTCCTGAGTTGGAACTTAAATGGAAGGTTTATTATGCAGGACACAAAAAGGCATTGTAAGAATGAAGAGAAAGCAGAATGTGCAAGGAGCTAAGAGAGACCTGGACTCACTGTTTTGTGTTTATTCTATTAATAGCTACATCCTTCATCGAGCCTCTCAGGCCTCTTGGCTCTCAGTAAAATGAGTCTAGTAATAGCACCTTTACCACTGCACCCTGTGGTTAAATTATTTGAGATAACACATACTAATGTGCATAGCACAGTGCCAGGATCAAGTGGGTAATTAACACACATTGACAAATATGACTGATGATTTTTGACATTATTCTCTTTATAAAATCATCTCACAGGTGACTCATGCCAGCTGCTTCGTGCATAGCCTACAACTAAAATGAATAGAAGGTTCAGAGAAGTGAAAAGGAAACACAGAAAGGGAAAAGAGAGACAGAAGGAGGAAGAGGAGGGAGAAATGAATACCCTGGGATCTGTTCCGTGAAGAGCATCATGTATCTGGAGCTAAATGGCTTTCAAATTACCATGAGCACTGTAAAATTCTCTTTAAGGATTAGAAGTGGAAAAGCTACAAGAACAGACGTATTTGTTAAAAGAATTATTTCAATACATGATAAATGGATCCTCCATGGGAGCTAGAACAGAAGCAAGAAAATCAAAATTAGATAGCAACTGAGTAAGTCAACCTAAGCTATGGCAATGATGACCATGAAAAACGAGGAGTGGACTCAAGGGACACTTGTCATATAAGTGGTCCAATAATGGAAGCGGGGTGCAATGCAGTAGTATAAAGCTATTTGAAAGTTTCACTTTAATCTGAAGAAGAGAAAGGACTTTCAGAATTTTGAATCAAGTGTATACTTAGATTTATTTGTACAGCTTAGACAAATTATGTTCATACTGAAAGCAACACCAGAAAGGAAGAAGGGTATGAAAAATGAATCAAACAAATGCTAATTATTAGGAGTTCATGAACTACATGTGAAAACAACATTGTCTTAGAAACACATCTTTGATATAAAATATCTCAAGTCAAGCAAATAATGATTTCATGAATCAAGAATTATCATCAATAAAAGCTAAGAAAATGCACGTAAATAAAAAAACTGCACAAAAGAAACTAATGTCAGCATGAACTTGCATGCCCATATCTCCTTAATCCTTTCTCCAATTAGCCCTGAAGCAAACCATGACAATGCCTTATGAATTTTTATATTTAATCAGCCTGGCCTATTGCTACCCATCTGCTAAAAGTCTACAAAACGTGCCGGTGGAAAACATCTTAGACATTTTGGGGGACCTGTGCAGTTCTGCTGCTCTGACAAAGGCTAAGAAAGATTATTTCCTCAGAGGATTGAAATGCAAAATGTACCATAAGATACAAAGTTTCTGAGGATCCACAGTCCTTTAAGACAAACGTCCAAGGTTGGGATTACTACTCAAGAAATAGAATATGCACACATTATAGGATGTACACATGGCCACAAGGTAAACAAACATGTAAATAAGAAATGGAAGGGAAGGAGAAATGAGAGGGGTGGGAAAGGACGAAAGGGGAAAAATTAAGAAGCGGGAGAACAGCAGAGAGTGGAGAAGATAATAAAAATCATTTATTAAATAGATAACCTGGAACCCTGTAGATCAAAGTTATGTAAAGTCCTAAGTATAAGGGAATGACTCAAAAAATAAACTTCCCAACTGCATCTTAGTAATACAAAAATTGATTATATACTTATTAGTCAAGATCCCGTGGAAATACTCAGTAATAATAGCAATGGCAAAGATAAATAATGTGAATTGTAGATAACAAAATTAACCCATGAATGTTTAATTCCACAATTTTTACAAGTGACCCTACAAATAAGAAATCTAGAGTCACAGCCTCCTATACAGATTAAATTCTAAAGACTTTCAACAATTAAGGGCTCATTTCATGTTCTATCCAGTGTAGGACGAGGAGTATTAGAAAAAAGAAGTTTCCATCAGAGCTGACTCCTTTAAGATAAAATAGAATCACATTTTCTAATACAACTAGGACAATTTCTAGCCAAAAAGTCATGTGGTACTGGGAAAAAACAAACTAGGTTGTTCACAGATACTTCATTGGTTCGTGGCCTTCATCCATCTCTTCCCACATTCTCAGACAATTTGTGGTCACCCAGAAGTGACTCCTCCAAAATAGCCATGTTCCTCTCCATCTTTCCCAGAACTGCCTTTCCTTAACACTGCCTAGGCTTCCACACTTTCCTCACACTAATCACCACTCTTTTTCAATGGTTCCTAGTGCTGCACAAAGAGTCAATTGGAGTAGATGGAGCAGATCCTGTTCATTGTGTTGCCACTTTATCCAGTGCAACATACATGCAAGTTTATAAATGTCTATCAGATTTTACACAATGCTTAGGAATAAGCTAAAAGAATACTTGAGAAAAGAATTAAGTTCTCCAGTAAATGTTATGATTGCAGTCTAAGAGGCAAGCATTTAAGAATGACTATATAAAATTTATAACAAACATTAGTTTAACTGAAATTCCACTTACGCTGCACCTTCCCAAAGATGTATGTAAACCAAGAATAGGACAGAGGAGCATGCCTTATCGAAGTTATGAAATCCTTGAGAGTGGTCAAAGTATCACCATTATCCTCTTCCTCTGCTACCACAGCTTTGCATACCACCTCTTGCACATTAATTTAAATAAAAGGATTTCCAGTATTTTCATCATGTTCCTGGATCATTTATCAACTAATGAAATTATGTTGAGTCATAGCCAAATTGCAATAGAAAACTTTTTTTAAATCAACTTTAAATTAAAAGAAAATGTATAATTGGGGCTAGTGGGTTACTTATTTGCATGAATAAATGCAGTAATCAATAAAGGAACACAATTTGCCTAATAGTTACTAGAGAAGAGTATTATAATATAAATGATAATAAAGATAAACCATTCAATATATAGGGATATTTCATGATTAGGAAAATTACTTTCCCAAGCAACAAATAATTCAAAAGCAAACACCACACACACACACACACACACACACACACACACACACACACACACGGTAAACAAGTATAATTTCTATTGATTATTATAAAAATTATCATGCATTTTATATATTCAGATCCTCTTCTAAACATGAAAATAGCAAAATACTAGCTGTTGTCTTTAATTTCATATTGCTATAAAATTCATAGTTCTCATATTTTATTAAAGGAAAAAGAAAGCTACAAACTTGAAGATTTTAATCAGCTTCAAGTGAACTCTGTTTAGGCTCAGTTCTTTAAAACACAATATAAGGTATTCATAAAAAGCACAAAGTAAAAATATAACTGTCAATATATGTAATTGAATAATTTCCAATAAATCATTAAGAAATATCTCATTAATTTCTAGGTTTTATATACTAATGACTTAAAACTAACTCATTCCACATTAGCACAGATATGTATCCCTATGTTAAAAACTTAATAGCGTGACTCTCTGAATACTTTCATTTTAAAATTACAGTGATTGCAACAGCATATATTAGCATACATTTCTGATTCAGCAATTGTGTCCAGAAATGATCACCAAAAGGAGATGGGATGAATTTCAACATTTTATTTAAAAACAAAGTTCAACTCCAGTCCGTTTCAAAACATGTAAGTGAAACAGACATGTAGTCTCTGGTGTAGTTAGATTCTCATTTGTAGTTAGTTATACCTTTGAACCCAACATCGCCAGAGCAGTTAAAGGGGAAAATTCTGAATGGCTTGTCAAGTGGATAACCAGGAAAATGTTAAATGGGTCAAAGGTAAATTGAATGTTAAGGCAAAATGAGAAGTTGAAAGGGATTTGTCAGTTTCTTCACAGAAATACCTAACTTAAAAGAAAGTTGTTGATTAGGAGAAGGAGTGGTTGTGAAGATAAAAGCAGCTTAAATTACTTCTGAGCAAGAAATTCCACAGTGGTAGCATGTTAATGAACATCAGTAAATCCAAATTACCAGACTCACAATGCCTTAAAGTACTAGACAACATCTTAAAGGAATGAGAAAACCAGTCCTAAAAGGATGTACTTGGCATGAATGTCCTGAGAAAATTTGTTATGTGTATTGACCCCAATGTATCCAAGTGCAAGATGACTGTTGTGTTGGGATATCTGAGCTCTGTTTCTGATATCAGCTGTGAAAAAAGTCCTAATTAATCATCCCTAAAGTTTCAAAGACATCCTCTTATACAAGTCATTGGAATTTTTATAAAATGAATTTGTATTCCACTGTCCCAGCTACAACCCTGTGAACTGTCCTATTTGGGACTTGTCCAACACATTACTGTGTGTGCATTGTTTTATACTGAGGAGAGATAGGGTAGAGATTTAATTATTAATATTGTTCTTGATGGTACTGAAAGTTTTATTGGCTTTTTCAATTTTTAGCCATATGGGAAACACTGAATTAAAGTCTTTAAAAATTTTTTTGAGAGAACCTCAGTATTTCTGTCTTGATTAACAGAAGAGAGTCAGTCACTATATAATCATATATGCTTGGATCATATCTAATCATATATGTTTGGATTCTAATTTGGGTATTTTAAATCCTTGACTTTAATGCTTTACATTTTTACCATCGATATTAGTATACTTCTGGCAATTCATGTTCCCACTACTACAATTTCATCTCTAGAAAAATCAAGAGATGTCAACTTGAAACAAAACATAAAAATAGCTATAAAGAAATGATTATAAAAACTGCTATATGACAAAATATAATACATTAGCATGTCTAGAAATATCAAAAAGATTAACCAAAAGCTTCTAGAATTAATACAAGTGATTTGTGAAATGATCAGGCCAAAGTAATACTTTGGGCTTGGAAAGGGGACACATGCTATTAGAGGGGCAGGAGTTTGCTGTTAATCAAGTCAGTAATACTGAGGTTCTCTCAAAAAATATGCCAGAACAGAGGAAGAAGTTTTATTGGTCAGTTAAAATAAAACATTTTGTATATTAAATTGCTAAAACGGTAGATTTTAAATGTCTTAACTCCAAAAAGAAAAGGTGAGTTGTGTAGCTCAATTTAATTACTAGGCTATGTATACATCTGTCAAAACATCATATTGGACTCACTAAAAGTATTTAACTATTGTTTGTTTAAAAAAATTGAAGGTAATGAGGTACCATGAACAACTACACACAATATACTATCTCAAAGGAAATGAACCAATTCCTTAAGGAATATAAACCACAACTCATACTGTATGAAGTAGATAATTCGCATAGCCAGTAACTATTAAATTGAATACATAATTAAAATTCCCTCTCAAGAGTCTCTTGGGCCAGATGATTCTACTAGAGAATACAAATTAACATTTAATGAAGACTCAATGCCAAATTTCAACAATCTCCTTTACAAAATAGAAGAGGAACATTTGCTCATTCATTGCATGAGACGAGTATTAGGCTAATATGAAAACCAGAAGAATACTGTACAAATAAGAAAATCATAAGATATCACTACTCATTAACATAAGCACTAAGATCTTATCAAATTAGCAAACAGAATCTAGTTCTATGTAAAAAGAAAATCATCAGCTCTCTATGGCCAATAATGAAACAACCTACATCAGGAGACTAAAGGAAATGTCATGATTGTGTACACTTTTGCATTAAAAGCACATAACGAAATTAAAATGGCCTTCATCACAAAAGCCCTGAGAGAAGTAACAAGAGAAGGGTCCTCTGGATTTGATCGTGAGTATCTACAGTGATCTTACCGAAAGTTTTGCCTAGTTTGAGATCCAGATGTTTTTCATAAAAGTTTTAAATTTCAAGTTAAGATTTAAAATTGTACACTTTGAGTTAATGTTTGGCAGTAGGGGCGGCACTTGGGTCAGAACTCCTCTCCCTCCCCTTTGGATGTCTAATTTCTTTTAGCACATTTGTTGAAAAAGCTGCATTTTCTCCATTGGATTGTTTTGCGCCTTTGTAGAAAAATCAGTTGGGAAAATGTAATATGTGAAGTTTATTTATGATTTCTCTATCTTGTATGTGTGTTTCATGGATGCAATAGAAGAATAGATCTTGTTTTGGCATTCATTCTGTAAGTCCATGTCTTTCTATTGGGGAATTGTGACCACTGATGTTGAGAGATATTAATAAGCAGTGTTTGTTATTTTGTTGTTGTTGTTATGTGTCCTCTTTTAATTAGTTGGATTGGGGGTATCTATTCTGTCTGTTTTCTTGGGTGTGGTTAACCTCTTTATGTTGGAGTTTTCTTTCTAGCACCTTCTGTAGAGCTGGATTGGTAGACAGATATTGCTTAAACTTGGCGTTATTATGGAATGTCTTGTTTTCTCCATCTACTGTGATTGAAAGTTTTTTGGGGGTATAGCAATATGTTCTGGATTCTGTGGTCTCTTAAATTTTGTAGAATCTGTTCAAGCTCTTCTGCTCTCTAGAGTCTCCATTGGGAAGTCAAGTGTTATTGCTGTGGGATGGTCTGTATGTCAAATGTGTTGCTGATTGGTCAATAAATAAATCACTGATTGGCCAGTGGCCAGGCAGGAAGTATAGGCGGGACAAGGAGGAGAATAAAGCTGGGAAGTGGAAGGCTGAGTCAGAGAGACACTGCCAGGCACCACGATGACAAACAGCATGTGAAGATGCCGGTAAGCCACGAGCCATGTGGCAAGGTATAGATTTATAGAAATGGATTAATTTAAGCTGTAAGAACAGTTAGCAAGAAGCCTGCCACGGCCATACAGTTTGTAACCAATATAAGTCTCTGTGTTTACTTGGTCGGGTCTGAGTGGCTGTGGGACTGGCAGGTGAGAGAGATTTGTCCTGACTGTGGGCCAGGCAAGAAAACTCTAGCTACATGTTATTCTAATAGGTCTATCTTTATATGTTACTTGATCTTTTTCCTTTGCAACTTTCAATATTCTTTCTTTGTTCTGTCCATTAAGTGTTTTGAATATTAATTTCAAGTGGGTCTTATTTATTGGTCCAGTCTATTTGGTTTCTATATGTTTCTAAAAATTTCTTGTACGTTGATAGGCATCTCCCTTCTTTAGGTTAGGAAAATTTTCTTCTATGATTTTGTTGAAAATATTTTTTGTCTGGGTGTGGTGGCACATGCCTTTAATCCCAGTAGGTAGAGGCAGACAAATCTCAATGAGTTTGAGGTCAACTTGGTCTACAAAGTAAATTCCAGTACAGCCAGGACTATTACACAGAGAAACCCTCTCCAAAAAAAAAAAAAAACAATAAAAGAAAGGAAGGAAGGAAAGAAGGGAGGGAGGGAGGGATGAAGGAAGGAAGGAAGGAAGGAAGGAAAGAAGGAAGGAAGGAAAAAAGAGAGAGAAAGAGAAGGAAAGGAAGAAAATACTTTCTGTGCCTTTGACTCGGGTATTTCAGCCTTCTTCTATTCCTATTACTCTTAGATTTGGTATTTTTACCATATCCCAGATTTCCTGGAGGTTTTATTCTATGATATTTTTAAATTCAAATTCTTTGATTGATGTATCCATTTCTTCTATTATGTCTTCAATGCTTGAGATTCTCTCTTCCATCTCTTGTATTCTGTTAGGGAGGCTTGCCTCTGAGGTTCCTGTTTGAGTTCCTAAGGTTTTCATTTCCAGATTTCCCTCAGTTTGGGTGTCTTTATTGATTCTATTTCTACTTGTAGGTCTTGGACCATTTTATCCATTTCCTTCTATTTTTTCTTTATGTTTCATAGATTTCTTAAGGTATTTATTCAAATCCTCTTTAAAGATCTCTATCAAAATCCATAAAGGCTATTTTAAGGTCTTTCTCTTGTGCTTCATTTTTGTTGCATTTCTTGGGGCCTACTGTAGAGGGCTGCTGAACTCCGGTAAAGACATATTGTCCTGGTTGTTGTTGATTGTGATTTTATGCCAATGTCTATGCCTCTGGGTTTGGCATGACTGTAATTCTAGGTGATGATATCTGGTGTTGTCTTTGTTGGGTGGGCATTTGGTTTCTTGGTTTCTGTTGCCCTGTCTGGTTCTTAGAAGGGTGTCATGCCTGTATGCTTCCTGGGAAGGAATTATTCTTGGGTTTTACTAGATATGATCAATGGGGTTCTGCATTTCTAGGTATTGAGAGCTGACAAATGGGGATAGGCTAGAAGAAGTAGGGTGGAGTAGGTCCAGAAAAGGGTAGAAAGCAGGGTGTTCCACCAGGGTCTGCTTATTCCTCTGGAAATGGGGACAGAAAGTGAGCAGAGGCAACAGGTAGTCTGCTACAGTTCTGGGGATGGAGAGTGGGGGGTTGAATTTGGAGGAGAGTGGAGAGATATAAAGCTCACCTGTTTGCTTCGCTGGCCTGCTTGCTTCTCTGGCAGGCTTGGTAGGTGGCTTGCTATGGAATGCCTGCTACTTTGGGGCTGGGATAACAAGATGAGTGGGGAGGTGGGTTGGAGGAGAAGATCTGCTTGATTAGCTGGAGATGGAAGCAGAGGGAAGGGAGAAGCTGCAATAAATGGTCTGCTACAGAGTTGAGGGTGGGACTGGGGGACTGAATATAGAGGAGAGGAAGAAGAAGTGAAGATCCAATATTAGGTTCCTTTCTTCCCTGGCTGAAGTGGCCTGTTATCTTAGTCACTCTTCTATTGCTGTGAAGAGACACCATGACTAAGGTTACTCTTATGAAAGAAAGCATTTAATTGGTAACTTGCTTACAATTTCAGAGGTTTAGTCCATTATCATCATGGCAAAGAGCCTGAAATTGGATCAATAGCTGAGAGCTACATGCTGATCTGCAGACAGAGAGAGACAGACTTTGAACTTGGCACAGGCTTTTGAAACCCCAAATTCCACCCCCAGTCACATGCTTCCTCCAGTAAAGTCACATTTCCTAACCCTATAATTCTTTCAAATAGTGCCTCTCCCTGCTGACTAAGCATTCAAATACATGAGCTTATGGAAGTCATTCTTATTCAAACCACAATACTTATGATTTCCCAGGGATTCTCGATAAAGGGATGAGCTGGAGTGAACTAATGTTGGAGAGGAAGACCCAGGTAATCTGTTGCAGATGGGGGCAGGGAGAAAAGATAAGCTGCAGCAGGTGGTCTGCTACAGAGCTGGGGACTGGGGAAGAGGAGACCAGGGAACTGAATTTGGAAAAGAAGTGGGAGAGGTAAAGATCTCTACTTAGCCTGCCTGCTTTGCTCATCATAGTAGTTGGGGATTCCCAGGGAAAGCCTGCTCCTGCTGAGGGCTAGGATAAGGTGATGTGTCAAGAGAAGGAAGACTGGGGGAGACGGTCTGATTGCTCCCTTGGAGATGGGGGTAAAAATGAAGGGGAGGCCACAATAAGTGGTCTACTAGTGAGATAGTGATGAGGCAGGGAAATTGGAATTGGAGGAGAGGAGGGACAGGTGAAGATCTGCAGTTAGCCTACCTGTTTCCCCGGTCAGAGTGGCCTGCAAACTCCCAGGAAATGCCCGTTGGATTTGGGAGCTTGAATACAGTGATGGGAAGCAGGGTTGGAGGAGAAGGTCTACTTGACCCCTTGGAGGTGAGAGCAAAGTGGAGAAAGGAGGCAGCAGCAGCTGCTGCAGAGTTGGGGTGAGACTAGAGGACTGGATAGAGAGGAGAGTGGGGGGAGGGATGAAGATCCAAAGTTGGTCTGCTTCCCTCAAGATTTTAATTTTTCACCGACAAATCAACTTTGTGTTGTTGTTATCTGTTAGGAAAATATCCAACACACAAATGTCATAAATAACTATGGAGAGTTCGGTTGAGAGTAATTTTAAAATAACAATCAAGAAATTTTAAAATACTGCCGGGCGGTGGTGGCGCACACCTTTAATCCCAGCACTCGGGAGGCAGAGCCAGGCGGATCTCTGTGAGTTTGAGGCCAGCCTGGGCTACCAAATGAGTCCCAGGAAAGGCGCAAAGCTACCCAGAGAAACCCTGTCTCGAAAAACCAAAAAAAAAAAAAAAGAAATTTTAAAATATTCATATGGTATTAAAGAGTAATTTCTAGTAGTAGTTAGATAAATAACCTTAAATACACAATTTTATTTTGTCTGCATAAAATTCAATTATACAGAGAGAACCTTCCCTGTCCCCTCCAAAAATTTTCTTCTAATTATGTGTACCCAAACCAGTTCTTTAAATACGGAAAAACAACTCAAGAAATGAAAAAGCAGACTCTGTCCTAAAGGACAGCAAGGTAATGGGTGGCAGAAACCACACAAATCCAGATATGCCAAATACAGAGAAAACTAAATAAGAAAGAGCAATCAGCTCAGTATGATGGCTACACTGAGCAGCCAGAAACTAGAGCTCCATCAGCTCAGACTGAAAAAGAGAGAAGCCAGAGCAAGCTCAATTCAGATAGATTTAGCAAGCTATTTCCTAGTAGCACGATCACAGCATCTGGAAGTATGGAAGGACAGTAAAGGAACTAATTGTACAGGAAATGTGTGCATGCATCCCAGGCAGAGAATG
This sequence comes from Peromyscus eremicus, assembly GCF_949786415.1. Classification (NCBI taxonomy): domain Eukaryota; kingdom Metazoa; phylum Chordata; class Mammalia; order Rodentia; family Cricetidae; genus Peromyscus; species Peromyscus eremicus. The sequence continues at coordinate 35,246,490 of NC_081425.1, forward strand.
CTTCCCCTATATCCCCTCTATCGCTCACTATTCAACTCCAGTAGAACACAAGTTCAGAAGTGAAGAACCATGGTTCTGCCAGCACAGGACTCTTCTTGTGGAGGTGGGAGGATTTCAGTGAGGTACCAATGATGAGCAGCATACGGGGCTGAGAGCTACTCCTACATATCCATGAACTTCTTCTGCTTATGAGAGACTGTCTCAAAAGTAATGCAGAAAAGCTATTGAGAAGGACACCAGATGTGAACCTTTGGCCACCACACAAGCACATCGGCTCATGTGCATCTGGGGAGGTGGGGAGGGAGAGAGAGAGAGATCTTTGAGAAAAGGAAAGCAAAGGAAGCCAATGATATTGGCCTAAACATTTGTGAAGAGAAGATAGGAGAGTACTTTTGCTAGGTGGAATTCCTACCCTCAGGAGCAGATACCCCTTTGTTCTTCAGAAAGCCGATAGTAAAGACCACCATTAAATGAGTTTTGACACAGTGTGGGGACTTAGGTTAGGAATCTTACTGTAATCACCATTAATAATGTGTCTTTTGCTATTAAAGACATGTTAACAACTCTCAGTTGCACACATGCAATATTTATAGTTTCTCAGTTAAGCACTTTTTCCAGGGCTATGTAGTTAGTAAGTGGAGGGGTGTAGTTGGAATCCATGTCTATCTGAATTCAAAACACACAGCCTTAATTCCTGCCCCGTAAAGCAAAAAGATGGTGAGAGACCCCATAACAGAAGTTTCAGAGTATCTAGGCTGAAATGTACTGATTCCATGTTTTCTTTCTTAAAATGTCCTTTTCCCTCCTTGGTGTATACCCAGTTTGTTTTCCTAAACATAAGAAAAGACAAAAGCTTGTCTGAAGTTCAGTCATTGACAGGCAGCGTATGTTCCTAAAGCCAGGGGACAATCCTGTTTCCCAAATATAGTGGTATTTGCTCTGCCCATGACCTTGGGCTATAGGGTCCGAAGGAGGCAGTGCTTCCTGTCCTTGTAAGTGACCTCTTAAAAGGAGAGTGAGAAGGGTCACATGCCCCTTCTCTCTGCTGCCTGCAAGGTGGATCCTGGTCAGATCAGAGGTCGACTTCAGTTGTCTACTCTGTTCTGTACTCATGAGTGTATTTCCTCAACTTATATCTTAATAAATCCCTATTACCCATTAAATAGACTGTCGTGGGTTGATCTTAATACTCAAACATACAGGGACACACATTCAGAACCCAAATAGAACTTAGGACAAATATAGACACTATTCTTTCTCCATTTCAGTCACAGAACTAAAGCAACCAGCGGGCTCTCATCCAGACACAATGCTTCCCAGGTGTCAAAGGCCTATGTGGGTCAGGAGCTCACCTCACCAGCCATAGCAAGAAGAATGACTACTAGAAAGTGAGAATAAGTGACGGTCACAGCATGTTTTTTTTTACCTTCTGTGTTGCTCATAAATGTGTAGACATAACAATATTGCTCACTGAAAGCCAAATGAGCTCCCGCGAGACTAGCCACATAAGATCCCGCGAGACTAGCCAAATAAGGTCAATAACTCCTCACGCTCCTCAGAGACAATGTTTTTTACTTCGTTCTTCAGTCTGAAGCCTTAAGGGAGTGCTTCAGAAGTGTGAAAAATTCTGAAAGCTCTCACAAATCATATCCCTAGAGTGCCAAAAGGAACTAGTCTGAAAGTATTTTTGTCAGAAAAACCAAGGTAACAGTAGCAATTGGTGTCAAAGCACTGGGCTTTGTTTTGGGGGTTGGCAGGATTTAGATTAGTCATAATGTTAATTATTAAGTAAAAAGAGTCAGATACTCTACAATGGAAAAAAACTAGAGAATAAGGCCTTTGGACTGTATCGGTCTGAAACTTTTATTTATAAAATAATAACCCCACTAAGATGTTAACCATACAAACTTTTATTTTTAAAATAACCCCACTAAGATGTTAACCATACATGATTTGAATTATAAGAACCTAATAAATGTTCATTATGATAAAAATAATATCTATCTTCAAACTTCTAAAGAGCAAGCACGCTTTTCAAATTAAAAGCTAGACGGGGTTCTGCATATTTTGCCTAAATCTTACTAAAAGATTAGTATCAACGCTGACAAGCCACTTCTCTGTTCAAAAGAAAGGCTTAGACTTGAAGGATTTCCTTCTTGCTCTAGGGGGAAAGAGTTGGAAAAAGATAAGCAAAGAACATGAGCCACTGTGCACCGTGGTGTAGCACTTAATTCTGCCCTAACCTGTCCCCACGCCAATGAAATGCAAAGTGGCTGAGGTGTCAATAAAATTAAAAGCAAGCATGTAATGTGCTATGCCATGGACAAAATGTAAATTTTGGAGACTATTCAGAGAAAGCCCATGTTTATGTATGAAGTGCTGGTAAGAATCCTTGCCAGAGAAAGGCTGCTGTGAGGAAAAGTCTCCTGTAGCCCTTATCCAAAGGCACAGCCAGCAAGGGACCCTTTGTAGGAAAACCGCACCCTAACAGAAGCATGCTCACCCAAAGCGTGGCAGTTCCATTGTTATCACTGCAAACCGCAATGCTTGGGGTGGACAGTATGCACTCAGCTCAGCTGCGGGCTATGACCTTGGGCACACGGATAGAAAACTAAAGTACTCAGAATAAGCAGAGCCTTTTAAAGCCAAGGTAGTTCTATTTTAGAAACAGGTTGAGCCTCATAACCTAAGCCTGGCAGGCAGGACAAAAAAAGCAAGGTCACTTACTGCAAATCAGTGTGGGAATATTACGCTTCTTTCAGAATTATCGTTAATGCTTACCTTAACGTTGTACTTTCAGTCAGTTGTGTCCAGGATAGCTTCTGCTAGCCTTTCATCCCTGCTTCAGGTTCCCCTTGTACCAGGTCTATTCTATCACCCAGTATCATGCCCATCCTAATCTCCCTAGTTTGCTTGAGAATCCAGACTATACCCAGCCTTCCTCTGAAAAAAACTGAGACAGATAAGAAGTAGGGAAGAGGGAGGAGACAAATTAATATGAAACAAACTGTTAGAGATGATCAAGATGAAACAGAAAAATGACACTTTACATGTTATTCAACATACCACGTACTTGTTCTTGTCTTAGCAGTACTTACATTGAGTGGGGAGTAAGGCAGAATTTCCAATCCATCTTTTCACCTAGAGTAACAGAAAAGCAGGAAAGAACAGAACACAGTGAGGCAGCTTCTAAAGCAAATCCACAACAGTTAATGAAAACAGAGGCCATGAATTTGAAAGAGAGCAAGGCGAGGTATACGGCAGGGTTTGTGGGGAGGAAGGGGAGGGATGATGTAATTATATTATAATCTCAAAAGTAAAATATGTAATAAAAATGAATAAGCATATCATATTCTAGAAGAATTCTTGTAAGTGGTTCTACAGAGGATATTTTGAGAGACCACAATAAAGACATTAGAATGAGGATAAATAATATAAAGCCATCAGAAGAAATTTAGGTAGAATTCACTAGAATTTTCAAACTGTATCCTATCTCTCTTTTTCTCATCACTGAGTATAGAGGGCACAAGGTCTTCATGCTCACAGATAGCATTGGGGAAACCAGAGCTGTTAAACTCACAGGCTTTTCTCCTCAACAGAAGGGTTTTATACCTGTTTCCACTCGGAAATCTGGTGTTGGATGTAGTTAATAACCTGGTGATCCTTGCTATCTATAGGGCCAGGCTTCACCCAATTTCCCCAGACTATTATGGTTATCCTAGGCTCTTCCCAGATACCTGAGCATTATTTCTCCATCAATAGAACCCATTCTTAAGAAAAAAGTCCTATGTACTTTGCAAAATAGTTTACTATTATGCTTATTCCAGGCCCTTCTTCCCTGGACCTTTATTCTGAGCATTGTTTCTCACTCAATAGAACCCATTCTTATGGATGAACTAGCAGGCACTTTGCAAAAGACATGTACTTTGCAAGGGAATTTGGATGTAGTCATGCTTTTAGCTTTATTGTGATAACTGTCACAAAGAAACTTTTTTCCAAAGTTGTACTGTGCTTAAATATGTCCAAAAAATAAAAATAAATAAATAAAGTGCTCGGGGCCAGATTCTACAAGTTTGAACCAACACCAGCTAAGTCCTGTTGAACCAGATTTCCTTCTTGCCTCAAATGGATCATTATCCTGCCAGCTGTGGTGTTTGAAGGGACCCCCACAATTGAGACCTGTCTCAGTTACCTCAAAATCCAGCATATACCCAGTCAAAACTTCCCAGTCAAACTTTGGTCATTGAACTTCATCCTGGAGTTATTGTCTGGGGCTGCTGGTTTGGTTATTCATCACCATCTACAATTGTTCCCACAGCACAGCCTCTGCTCAGAGTCATTTCATAAAAGACAGACCCTTGGATTTTGAGGACTGGCTATTGTTGTCATGTGTTTTTTTCTACATCATCTTCAAATAATGACAACAGGCTCCTGACAGAATTGTTGTCCCCATCCCAAACAAGAGGCTTGTTTCACTCTAAGCCACATTCAAGAAAAATTGTTCCCCTCAGTGAAGGCCACAGTAACAAAGACAGAATAGGGGGATTTCCTTGCTTCCTGAAGCTTCCTGGAGAAGTTAGAATAGCTGAAATGCTGAGAGGATTTGAAAAGCATTAAAATGTATTTCACTTTTTCTCAGTTCAAATGGACTAAAAGAGAGGGGACATTTATTTCCATGACTACTTCAGGTAAAGCCTCAAATCCTCCAGTTTCTCTCAAGTTTTCGCTTTTGTGTGAGAGATCGTACTGTCTTTCATCAATAAACCCATAGGGGCTTTAAAGTTCTGCAATCCTTGTAAGCAATCCCAATATGATTTAATGTTATTTTCTGGGTTTTGTTCTTCACCTCGACAGCAATTCAGAATGGATTATAATGAATCCATTTTTGTTTCTATGCTTCCAATTGCTTCACAAAATATGCTTTTAAAAGAAATCAAAATTATTTCAATGCTGCAGAACTATCCTATACTTCTGTACAGGTTTGGAAGAAACCTCAAGAGTCCATAACAGGCAATTTCCTGACTGCAAAATGAAACCACAGTAAAACTATCCCTGGGAAATAACTGTCCCTCCTGCTTATAAAGATCTACAAAAGTATGATATCACAGTTTCTCTCTGCCACTTCAAATGCTGACAATGCTTACCAATAACAAACACATTATCATCCATATACTCTCACACTCTAATTAAACCTGTTTGTTTAACAATGAAAAGATATACTGGGTAGGTAATCATTTTAACTTAACTTGGTAATCATTTATTGAATAACTTTTATATTCAAGAACTTTAATAAGTACTAGTGTTAAAAACTGAAATCTGTAACACTAACTTTGAAAACATTTGAAATCCAGTGAGTAGAATAGACATGTAGACATTATAATAACATTGGATAATACTCTTTTTTTTTTTTTTTTTTTTTGGTTTTTCGAGACAGGGTTTCTCTGTGTAGCCTTGCGCCTTTCCTGGGACTCACTTGGTAGCCCAGGCTGGCCTTGAACTCACAGAGATCCGCCTGGCTCTGCCTCCCGAGTGCTGGGATTAAAGGCGTGCGCCACCACCGCCCGGCTTGGATAATACTCTTAAGTGTTAAGCCTGGGAAACAGTCTGTGAAAACAGATTCTTGAGGTAGAGCCAAAAGGTGGATGTGCACGACCCTCTATGAACTTGGCAAAGGTATCATTGTGAGGAAATGCAAAGAGTGCAAAGAATGATAATGATGGTTTGGAAGCAGAAGGGCAATTCAGTATTTATCTACTTTTATAATTGATATAAAAATACTTTATTGGTTTGTAACTAACATGACAATTATGGTACATCAGAAGAAGCAATAGCATTGTAGAAAAAGGACCATTCTTGGAAGGTAAGATCACTCAGGATATTTTTTTAATTAAAAAGAATTAGCGGCTGTGATTTCTATAAATCACAATAAAGTCCAATATTGGCACTTATATTTAGGAGGTAACCAGCAGGTACCTAACTGCACTTAAGGCCCACTCAAGAGGAATTAATGTCTTGTTCTATAAATTTAGTTAACCACCTGTAGCTGGTAAGATCATTAACACTGGGGGTGAACCTATCCCTACCAATTTCCTAAACCAGTATAAATGCCCACTCACCTTACATTATAAATACCCACATTATAGCCACAGATAAGGGCAGCTCTCACCCTTTATCAAAGAAGTTTCTTTTTACAGCCAATGAAGAACATCACAGAAATTCACAACTGGTTAAAATGCAGACAGCAACTGACTCCGAGTTTCTCACTCCCAATCAACACATCTACAACATAACTTCTACATCATCTGAAGCTCAGGAAACACCACAGAAGATGGGCCAAGAAAACTGTAAGAGGACCAGCATGTCGGCTACAAGACAATGTTTTTTATATGACAGGAGTTACACCCAAGAACTCTTAACAATATGGTCACTAAGCAAGAGCTACATGATGACAACACCAGTTGACACCCAACATGGATAGGGAAAATTTCACAATGCCCCAACCCCACATGAAGAGCTACCAGGCAATTAATGGATTCTAAAAGACTGAGAATCAGTCTTCTCCAGGGACAAGCCCCACCCCCATAGGTTATCCAATCCAAACAATCTTTTTTTTTTTTTTTTTTTTTTTGAGACAGGGTTTCTCTGTGTAGCTTTGTGCCTTTCCTGGAACTCAATTTGTAGCCCAGGCTGGCCTTGAACTCACAGAGATCCACCTGCCTCTGCCTCCCGAGTGCTGGGATTAAAGGCATGTACCACCACTGCCCAGCCAAACAATCATTCTTAAACACATACATGTAACACTAAATGGACTAAGTGTGATATATTTACATATATAACATATATGTAATATGTGTTGCATATATGGAACAATGATAATTAAGAAGGAGAGGCAAAAGAGCTGAGGAATAGAGGAACAGTAGAGGATCTAGAGGGAGAACAGTGTAGTAACTACAAAACTCATGTATGAAATTCTTAAAAAGTAATAAACATAAAAAATTATCTGACAGTTTTACACAACTATATAATGAATATTAGATACTTTCCACCTTGAGTACTCTCTCACACTTCCCTCTTCCTCCCACTGTAATCATTCTTCTCTTCTTCTCAACAAATCCCTTGTCATAGGTTCATGCCTGTGTATGCACGTATGTCCACTGAGTTTAATTATGGTTGTTTGCATGAGCGTAGCTGAGAAGCTGTATTAGAGCATGAGCAACTTACCAGTGGTTACACCACAGAAGGAGTGATTTCTCTTCCCCTGGCAACTACTGTCAATCATCCCTCAGGGACAGGTCTTATAAGACCCTCTCTCATAACCAAACCAAACTAGTGGGAACTCACGAACATTAGACCAACAACTGTGGAGCCTCCATAGGACTGGACTAGGCCCTCTGCGTAAGTGAGACAGTTGTGTAGCTTGGTCTGTTTAAGGGGCCTGTGATGATATTTTATTTGTGCACCCCAATAAAGCTTATCTGAGGATCAGAGGAAAAAGTCAGCCACTATATCAAACATAGAGGTCAGGCAGTGGTAGCACGTGCCTTTATTCCTAGCATTTGGGAGGCAGAGATCCACCAGGATCTCTGTGAGTTCAAGGCCACACTGCAGAACAGAGCCAGGTACGGTGGCACACGTCTTCAATCCCAGCACTAACCATAAAGGTCTGGACGTCTGTACAGACAGACAGGAAGTGATGTACCTAGGCAGAGAGAGGAAGTGAGATTGCAGAACAGAAGGCACATTGTAGCTAGAGTTTTCCTGCCTGGCCCACAGTCACGACAAATCTCTCTCACCTGCCAGTCCCACAGCCGCTCAAACCCGACCAAGTAAACACAGAGACTTATATTGGTTACAAACTGTATGGCCGTGGCAGGCTTCTTGCTAACTGTTCTTACAGCTTAAATTAATCCATTTCTATAAATCTATACCTTGCCACATGGCTCATGGCTTACCAGGATCTTCACATGTGGCTTGTCATGGCAGCGGCTGGCAGTGTCTCCCTCCGCCTTCCTGTTATTTCAGTTCTCCTCTCTGTTAGTCCCGCCTGTACTTCCTGCCTGGCCACTGGCCAATCAGTGATTTATTTATTGACCAATCAGCAACACATTTGACATACAGACCATCCCACAGCAGCATATAGGCATGAGTATACAGGAAGTAGGCCTCTTTGGAAACTGAGGGCTGGTAAGGTAAGGTTGGTGTGGCTTTTCCTATTCCTCAGGTTTTAACCCCAATATCTGGCTCCAGGATTTTTATGAATAAGACCATTTAGCAATTCATCTTGCAGGAGTCCCTGGCAGTGGGAGCAGGATCTATGCCTGGTGCATGAGCTGGCTTTTTGGAGCCCATTATCTATGGTGGGATACCTTGCACAGCTTTGATGCAGTGGGGAGGGGCTTGGACCTGCCTCAACTGGATATCCCAGGCTTTGCTGACTCCCCATGGGAGGCCTTACCTTTTCAGAGGAGGGGATGAGGATGGGTTGAGGGGGAAGGCAGGGGCAGGGAACAGGAGGAAGGATGAGAGGGGGAATCTGTGGTTGGTATATAAAATGAATAAAAAAATTTCTAAATAAAAAAATGAAGAGAAAAAAAAGACCCTCTCTCTTCCATGATGAAATGTTTACCTGTACAAAAAAGTTCTGTACGGGTAACCACAACTGCAATGATTTCCTGAGTGCAGCATTCATGCTGTGTCCAGAACTCTTCTGATAATCCCCCCACTATTCTCCAGCTCTTGTGTTCTTTCCAAACCCTCTTCCATAATGTTCCCAGTACCTTTCAGTGGAAGATATAGATATCTCAACCAGAACTGACCACAGCACAGTCCCTTATTCTCAGCAGCTCAACCACTCAAGATTCTCTAATAGTCTTTAATACTGTTTGCTTAATGTTATGGTTTTCCTTCTCCCAAGAGCATGATAGGATTCCATGTCCTGCTTATTTTGAGGTGAACATAACTAACTGTGATTTACTCTGACCTGTGAAATACAAGGAAATGAAGTTAGTAGGTTGTGAGAACTAGGATTAACATGGAATGCTGACATCCCTTTAATCTACATGCAGTATAACTGGAAATATATTAAACACATTTTTTTTTTTTTTGGTCACTGTGACAGAACGCTTGACTAAAGTAACTTCAAGAAGGCAGGGTTTATTTTAGCTCCCAATTTGAGGGTGCAGATAGTTACTGCATAGAGAAAGCGAAAGAGCCAGACAGTGAAGTGGCTGGCCACATTGCATCCACAGTCAGAAAGCAGGCATGGATGAATACTGGGATTCAGTGAGCTTTCTCCTTTTTATTCAGTCTGGAACTCTAGACCATGGAGTGGTAGCATTCATTTAGGATGAGTAGTCCTACTTTGACTAACCCAATCTGGAAACTACCTAATAAACACAGAGGTTTGTCTCCTAGATTCTAAATTATAAAAAGATGAAAATCAAGTTAAGCAGAAGAGATTCTGGACTGTTTACTACTATTACATATCCAGTAAATCCTGACAGATGTAATAAGTCTTTAATTTTATACAATGGATCTAATTTAGCCACAGAAAGGGAGTAATGATTATTCTAAGTAGAGGAAGATCATACAGGCATAGGAACAGAAATGAGAATGCACCTGGATTCGTATGAGAGCATGAAGACAAGACTGGACTCCAAGAAGTAGCAGAGATCTGTCATAAAGTGACTGTAACACCAATGGAACTAAGGGGCCTTTACCCTGAATAAATATTAAATATTTTTAATAATATTAATAAATATTTATTATTAATATTAATAAATAACAAAGAGCTTTCTCCTTGATGCTAGATCACTGGTTCTCCACCTGTGGGTTGCTATGATCCTTTCACAGGGGTTGCCTAAGTCCATGAGAAAACACAGACATTTACAGTAAGATTCATAACAGTAGAAAATTACAATTATGAAGTAACAATGAAAATAATTTTATGGTTGGGGGTCACCACAACATGCAGAACTGTTCTAAAGGGCCACAGCATCAGGAAGATGAAGACCCCTGCTTTATATGTCCTCCCTTTCTGACAACATTTTTTTTTTTTTTAGAAACTTTGCAATGTGAAATTGTTTTGCTACCCCTTGACATGTGTACTTTCTATACCTGGAAATGTTTTTTCTCAAAGGCCTAGGAGCCATCCCACTGAAATGTATGATCACCAAGTAAGATAGTATCTTCTGTCCTCATCCTTTGGGAGCATAAGAGCCTAACTTCAATAAGTACCAATTAGCAAACATAGATAGCCTAAGTGCATAGACAGACTTCCACCATAATGCATTCCTCCAGGACTTTTCTGCTACGTAATCTTACAAACACTAGCAAACTCTCCCATCTTTTGTTTAAAGAACTATAGTCGGTCTCTCTTATGGCTATAGTTATAACTAATATCTCCCTTGTCTCATTATATTATCTCATGTAAGTTGTCTTTAACAATAATAATACGAAGAGAAAGACCCTAGGAGCGACACATGGATGACCTAGTGAAGGAGAAGTGGATGAGATCTACATGAGCAGACTGGGTGTGGGGGAGTGGCAGAGGACAAGGAGTAGGGGATGAGAACATAGGGAAATGGGAGGGTCAAACTAGAACAGGGACAGAGTGAGAGGGCAGGGAGATACCATAATAGATGAGGACATCATGGGAACAGGAAGAGGCAGGGTGCTATGGAGGCTCTCAGAAATCCACAAGGATGACCTCACCTTGGACTACTGGCAGTGGTCCAAAGGGTGCCTGGACTGGTCTACTCTGGTGACCGGTCTAGCAAATACCCTAACTGTCATCATAGAGCCTTTGTCCAGTGACTGATGGAGGCAGATGCAGAGATCCATGGCCAAGCACCAGCCTGAGCTCTGGGAATCCAATCAATGAGAGAGAGGAGGGATTCTGCAGGCGGGGGACATGGAGATCATGGTGGGAAGATGTGCAGAGATGACCAGCCACACTAGTGGAAGCCCATGAACTGTAGACTAGTGGCTGTGGATCCTCCATGGGAATGAACTAGGCCCTCTCGATATGGAAGATGGTTGTTTGGCTCGAACTGTTTGGGTGGGCACCCAGGCAGGGGGATCCGTCACTGGTGCATGGGCAGGCTTTTGGGAATTCGGTGCCTGTGGTGTGACACCTTGCACAGCCTTGGTGCAGTGGGAAGGGGCTTACTCCTGCCTAGGCTCAGTGTGCCGGGCTCTGCTGACTCCCCATGGGAGATCTTGATTTGGGGTATGTGGGGATATAGGGTGGCTCAGGAGGGAGGGCTGGGGGTGGGAGGAGGGAGGAGGTGGGATCTGTGGGTGGTATGTAGAGTGAGTACAAAATTTCTTAATAAAGAAAAATGAAAAAAACAATAATAATATGAATATGTGGTATGTTAATGTCTTGGATCCATTTGATTTGCTTTTTGTATAGGGTAAAAGTATGGATATAGCTTCATTTGCCTACAGTTTTTCAAGAATGTTTAGTTTAAAATGTTGTGTTTTTCTAGATATATGTTTTGTTTTGTTACATTTTTGTTAGAAATTTGACCTCTGTCAGAGCATGGATTTATCTATGGGTGCTTAATTGTATTCCATTGGTCTGAAAGTTTATTTTTCTACCAGTACCATACAGTTATTATTATGTCTCCATAGTATGAATTGAAATCAAATACTGTTATACTTCTGCGTTGATCTTTCTGCTTTGGGTTGCATTGGCTACTTGTGGTTTTATATGCTTCTATACAAATTTCAAAATGGTTTCTTTTTAGTTCTCTAAAGAATAATTAAAAGTTTAATAGGGATTGCATTGAGTATGAAGACTGATTTTCATAATATAGTCATTTTCTCAATATTAATCCATGAGCATAGGTGGCCTTTATATCTTGCTTCTTCTTAAACCTGATAAAGGGAAAGTGGCAATAACATTTCAAGACACAGGCATAAGCAAAGAGTCTCTGAATAGGACTCTAATAACATTGGAAATAATCCCAAGAATTGATAAATAGGATTTCATGAAATTAAATAGCTCTGCACAGCAAAAGAAAAAGTCAACAGAGTTAGGAGAGAGCTGCTGAATGGGAAATCAGCTACAGATCAGGTAGGGGACTATTATATAGAATATGTAAAGAAATGAAAATTTAAGTTCCAAAAAAAGCAAACCATCTATCTTAGTTAGGGGTTCTATTACCACGAAGAGACCCCAAGACCACACCACTCTTATAAAGGAAAACATTTAATTGGGGTGGCCCACTTACAGTTTCAGAGGTTTAGTCTGTTATTGTCATGGCAGGAAGCAAGGGAGCAGGCAGGCAGGCATGGTGCGGGAGAAGGAGCTGAGAGTTCTTACACCTTGACCCTCAAGCAACAGGATGTCATCTGAGATACTGGGTGTGGCTTTAGCATATATGAGACCTCAAAGCCCACCCCTAGAGTGGCACACTTCCCCCAGAAAGGCCATACCTACTCCAACACAGCCACACCTCCTAAAAGTATCACTCCCTATGAGCTTATGGAGGCCAATTACATTCAAAGAACTACACCATCCAATAAATTGGTGAATAAACTGACTAAATAGCTTCCAGAAGAAGAAATATAAATGTAAAATAAATATTTGAAGTACTCAATATCTACGACCGTCAGAGAAGAGCAAATCAAGCTGCTTTGAGAGTCTGTCTCACTGCAGTCACCGTATCTGTCATCAAGGCAACAAGTGAGATCGGTAACAGGATCCCTCACAAATACTCAAGTGTGTCCTTTTTGCCTTAGCAGAGAAGAAAGATGCCCTGCACATCTACCGCACACTGACTTCTATTCTTACCACTCAAGAGAAAGAAAGCACACCTACCTTTAGATTTCAGTGATGAATTTTGCTTTGGCCATTCATCATTCACAGTCCAACTAGCATTAATGAAGCATTACTAATAGAGAATGGGTTAGCTCAACCATGAGGTAACAATTAACACAATTATCATATAATTCTTTGTAAATAAGGTAACAAGAATTTAGCTGAAGATCAAAATAGCCTATAGAGTTTGCTTTTCAAAAAGCTCCAACTTTGGTAATTCAAAGGGTTTCAAAGGTTATAACTGTTTCTACCAAAATATCATACTATATTCATTTAAATGTGTAAATAATGTCTATAACAATTTTTAATATTACTATAGTTTGGCTCACTTATAATAATAAACTATCCAGTCCATTAAATGAATGATGAATAACAATAAAAGAAATAGTTACATGTTTTCAGTATTTATGTGGTTAAAAATAGAGACATCAGAGAACAGTGAAAACTAAACTTATAATTTTCCAGTGCTCTAATATTTTAACCCAGTTAACAGGAGAGAAATCATGCCTGGTACTATAAACCGAGCCAACCACTCTGGGAAAGTGAGATCATGAGTCTTAGAGGAAAACTTATTACTGCCACTTTCCTAAGCTAGTACAATTTCTAAATACATTCTAAACCTATAGAAAAGTGCAGCTCTCACCTCTCATCAATTAAACTTTGCAGCAGATGGAGACTATTACAGAAAGCCACACCTAGTCAAAATGCAGAGAAAAACTAACTACCGAGCCTCAGTTGACACATTTACAACACAATTCCTTTACATAAAGCTATGAAAGCATCAGGAAAGAGGAAATGGAAAGATTTAAGAGCCAGGGAACCAGGAAGTCTACTACAAGATTGTGCCTTCTAAATATGACAGGAAAATTACACACATGAAATCTCAACACAACGGCTGTCTCAGAAAGACCTGAACAATAACACCAGTTGATATGCCAACATGCATGGAAGACACATCACAGGATCCCAACCCCAGATAAAGAGTTAAAAACAATTAAGGATTGCTGAGAGAGGGAGAATTGTTATTCCCTGGGGATGAACTCTTAATTGGTTATCCAATACCAAGTCGTCAGTCTTGAAATCATATACATAAAACATAAAGTACTTAGTAGGTGGCATTTTTACATTTATTTGCATATGTCTTTGTTAGGGTTACTAATGCTATGAAGAGACATGATGACCACAGAAATTCTTATAAAGAAAACATTTCATTGGGGCTTGCTTACAATTTCAGAGGTTCAGTCCATTATCATTAAGATAGGGAGCATGATGACATGCAGGCAGATGTGGTGCTGGAGCTGAGAGTGCTACATCTTGACCAGAAGGCAGCAGGAAATCTACTGAGACACTGTGTGGTATCCCGAACATAGGAAACCTCAAAGCCTTTCCCCACAATGACACAGTTCCTCCAAGAAGGCCATACCCGCTCCAAGAAAGCCACACTTCTTAATAGTGCCACTCCCTGTGAGATTATGGGGCCAATTACATTCAAACAACCACAGCATATATGCATATGTAGCAATAGCAACTAAAGAAAAATGAGCCATGAATCTGAGAGGAAGCACAGAGCAGGGAGGGTATGTAAGGTGTTGGATTGGATGAAGGGGGATAAATGGTGTAATGTTTTAATTAAAGATGAAATTTTTAAAAAATAAGTCAAAACATTTTCTCCTTTTAGATGGTTAAGGAAGAAAAGTCCAAAATTATAACAACATTCTTAATAAACAATCGTAACATAATTACTTATAATAATCCCTTATAATTTTAACTCTGCATGTACTAGAAATCTTAACAATATTTTTCAAAATGATTACCAAAGATGGTCAACAAATTAATTCTGAGTTTAAATTCTAGGCAGAAAGTTCTTTTTTCACAACACATAATGAAAAATTTCTTCCCAAGTTATCTTCTGGAATTTTCCATTGAGTAATTTTGGATGATACTTGACTTTAGGAAACCAGAAACATGAAGCCATAAGTAGAGGAAGACAAATATATATATGACAATATAAAAATGGACAACATCCCTCAATTTCATGCAACTTACATACAACATTTCTACTTAACAATTTCGTGTCATTCCTAACAAAATGGTGTGATGATATTGTCTGATGTCCCTATGTCAGTTTTTCTTTTTCTAATGTAAACACTGTTTTACCAGAGTGCCATCCAGACAGTAAATTTATTAATAATAATAATCTGTAATCATACAGTAAACAAATACTGCAGCCATTTAATGACTTCTATGAGAAAAAGTTCAATAGATAAGTACTAATATAGAATTTTACTAATATAGAATTCTATAAACTTATTAAATGGGTTCCCAATGTGTGTCTAATGTTTAATCCTTATAAAACTTGAATATACCCTTAAAGAACAGATTTGTAGGCATGGTATAGATTAAGTTCATCTGTCAAGGTGATGGGGCCTCAGGGTCCTCAGGTATTTGACAAAAAAAAAAATTATTCCTAGTACTCTCTGTTATGTATATGATTAACATTTTGTCACTTATTGTGGGGATTTATTAAGGCAACTCCACGTAGTTAAAAAGGAGGTTTATTTTGGGGTAACTTAGAGCCAGTAAAGGGGTTGGTTACAGGATCTGGGAGAGGTGAGGTGCAGTCCAGCAGTGTTCTCTGGAGAACTCCGCTCGGTCTACCATCCAGCATCCAGGATCACAAGGAACCAAGAGAACGAGCACATCTGGATCTCGTTTCTTAAGGGCTTCCATCTTCGCAGCACCCCAGGGGCAGGTCATAGGCAGGTATGGCAGTTACCTGAAGCCTCACTAGGGGCAGTGCTTTCAGGTCAAAGCTGGAACAACTACCTACTACAGTCACTAGACAGAGTAGATTGACTTTCTAAATATGACTGGATGCCACCCAATCAACTGGTACTTGAACAGAATAAAATGCTGGCTTCACCCTTGGTAATACAGAAATCTCTTGCCTCATAATCTTCCAACAGGAAGATCAGCTTTTAACTGCTTCTGCAACAGACAGCCAATCTTAGGTTATAAATCAGAAAGGACTTGTCACCTCCACACAGATGAACTGATTTCAATTAATTAATTAAATGTATCAGATCCCTTCTACTCTTCTGTAGAACTCTAATATAACAGAATGAATGGATTAAATGCAATTTCAAAATTGTTGAATTTGTGATTCATCTGATATATTTGATTGCATTTATTTTCTTATTGCAGGGGGAATCATGTCACAATAGTGGAAGTCATAGGACAACATGGGCAGGAGATTGTGTCTGTCCTTCCAACACATGGGTCCCAAAGATTAAAGTCAGATCACCAAGCTTAGCAACAAGCACCTTTATCTTCTGAGACATCTTGCTGCCCTATATTTGACCTAGTATACAGAATGAAAATATGCATTAGATTGCCTTAGACTGCTAACTATATCCTTTCGGCTTAAAAATAACAAGCTACAAACACTAACATTCCCAAAGAACTTTTTCTATTAAAGTATTCTTCACTAGTTTCTAAGTAGCTTCAAATAGGCGTAATACCATGAATCTATGAGAAGCATTTACCTTGTATGAGAGAAAGTCAATGCATTTACCTTGTATGAGTGTATAATCTTTAACAATGCCATAAAATATGAGAAAGACCACAAAGTTCAGATTTGGTAAAACTGTGTGATCCTAACCCATTGCTACTTAATCAAGGCTAGGAAAGGAAAATGAGTCTTCACAGTACTACATTGAATTCAGATAGCAGGAAACTCAGCTCTCAGGATCAAGTTGAGAAAATTGATTCCCCCCTTGCCAATACTGACAGAAACCATGCCCTTTACCAGGATGTAAACCACAGAAGGAACTCTGTGCTATTCACTGTTCCATGTTCAGTGCCTAGAAGAGTATTCAGCACATAATAGACATTTGATAAATTTTCAGAATAGAATAAATAAATAAATTCATTACAACAGGCCTGCATTGATACACCCCCATAAACATACACTAAACTGAGTTTTATATTTCAGTACTTAAGCTTCACAAATCCCATGTTTAATGCCTACCCTAAATAGAATTTAAACAATGATTACATTCAAGAAGAGCATAACTTTTGATTCCAAATGTTTCCATTTATAGCTTTTGACACTATACTTTGTATGAAAGAGACTGAGAAAAACAGAGACTCAGAGATACAAAAGGGAAACACAGATAGAAAACCACCCTGCAGGAAATGGTGCATTAAAGAGCTCATGTTCTAGTCTACTGAGCCACCCTAACAGCATCAGAGTGCACACAATATTTTTCCCACAGAAATATAAATTTAAATTTATCTTTTTTATTTCCTTTTTTCCAGTAGTGAGTACAATATAATGGATTTGTTTTTCATGAATTGGCTTCTAAATTATTCCATAGAAAACTGAAAGAGGCAAGAACACAATCAATGCCAGACCTTGATGTGTCCATAAAAGTTCTTTAAAGTCCAGCCTATCAGAGACCATGAATATAATCTTTAACAATGCCATAAAATATGAGAAAGACCACAGAGTTCAGATTTAGTAAAACTGTGTGATCCTAACCCATTGCTACTTAACCAAGGCTAGGAAAGGAAAATGAGTCTTCACAGTACTACACTGAATTCAGATCGCAGGAAACTCAGCTCTCAGGATCAAGTTGAGAAAAGGTAGTTGAAGCTCGAAGAAGCGTGAGATGGAAATAATGAGAGATAACTGAAAATCAAGGTCATTCAAGAGCTTTCAAGGCAGCAGCAGTAACTAACATTTTAGTTCACTTCATAGAGTGTTTGAGTCACAGAGAAGTCTAATAACATAATTTTAATTCACAATAAATGCCAGTCTGACATGCTAAGTGACTAAGAGGAAATAGCAAGCCCAGCCTTATTTGCATATCCTTATCCTATGGTTTTGAAGACTCCACTGTATACCAGGATTGCAGTCGTGTTTGCAACAAGAGCAACAAGCAGGACTCCAGCTCGGTGGCAGAAGGCAGCTCCTAGAGCAGCAAAGTAATTGTGTGAGTCTCAGGTGTCTGTGACCTGAATGGAAACACAGGTTGCCCTTTCCACCATTAAGATAATTTGTCCCCATTAGCTTTCCATACAGAATGGGAGATAAATGTGAGCGTGATGAGATAAGGCTGACCTTAATACTCCTGGTTTATTTTATTATGTTCAAGTCCATTTCTTCCGTGCCAGCAGGTGTCCTTTAGCTAGAGAAATTCAACAATGGTGTGCTCTGTCTTGAGTCACACACATTGGGAATTGAATGTGTAGCAGCACTTTATGCTATGAAATATACATTTTATTTTCCTTTGTCATAAGCTAGAAGGGGGTTTAGGAAATCTGTCTTGTACAGAGTACACAGGATGCTCTGAGATTGAAGAGTCATACTTTTCCTGTACAGGGATAGAGATAATAGACCCACAAGTATTTCAGCAGTTATATAAACTTCTGTTCACTTCCCAAATATTTATTAGGAAATGAAATACATTCTTACTTGGATGCCTTTAGTAGTTGCTTCAGGCTTCTTAAAAACAAGTTTGAATAGAGCTGTTTCCTCTGATCTCTTCAGAAAACTTTTGCATCTCTTCAGAAACAAACTAGCATTCTTCACTATGCCTGGTGACAAATCACCACTCCAAATTTTATTTCATACTATACAAAACAGAGTATTGGTTATGTAACTGTAAAGCTTTAACCCATATTCCAATTTCCACATTTTATACCTGGAAGTCCATAAGGGCTTTTCTTCTGCATTGTCAACTTTTCTATTTACATCTGCCCACCACTAGACATTATTAACTTGACATGGCATTGTATATCATTGCCATGTAGGTGGCATAAAGATTTATGCCCTAGTCATGAAGAGTTGACAAGTTCCATTTTCACTTCACAATGGATGAATGCAAATCACTTGGCCTTAATGTTTCAGAAACAAAATTATTACTGTTTGACACATTTTTTTTTTTGGATAGAAAAAAATGCTTGGCCTTTGAACACAAAATCACACACAGGTTATATGCATGTAAATTTGCACACATAAATATAATTTCCTTTTAGATAGAATGTGTGTTCTGAAGGCTGAGTATCTTTCTATAACCTTGGACTTCAATTTCCTTGTCTTTAGATCAGCACATTAGGTAAATATGTATGGCTTTATTTTTCATTCTCATTGCTTATCTCCAGTGTGCGGGGATTTTTCCTGGAGCACTAAGTTATGAGGGCTTCTGATTGATGCACTGACTGTTTTGCATATTGATTTGTAACTGGCTTTCTCATTTGTCTTCACAATTCCATCTTTCATGAACGGCAATCAGTCCCCAACCCATCAGATTATACGATTACAGAGATCAGATGTTTTGTTCATTTTAGCCTCAGGCCTCTCTGTATGTGAAATATTGTTTCATCAAAGTCTACTTTTATGTTTAAAATGTATAATAGTTCCACTTTAAAAATTGTACAAACTTGGCAGTGTGCTTAGACATCATTGTGTTTCTTCATTTTTCTCTTCTCTATGATCAAATACCTGAAAGAAGTAACAAGGGAAGAGTTATGGACTGATTACTTATCTACTTCATTAACCACTTACTTATGTAGTCTGGTTCTGGGGGTTGAATCCAGGAGCTCCTCCATGCTAGGCAAGCATCATTCTCTTGAGTTATATCCCCAGCCTTTTCTTTCCTTTTTGAGATGGGATCTCACGACATTGCTTAGAATGTCCATGGAAGAACTCTGTTTCCCAGATTTGCCTGTAAGAGGTTTATTTTGCATTGTAGATTTAAAGGATAGGGTCTATCATGGCAATGAAGGCAAGGTATAATTCATGGTAGTGAAAGCACAAGGTTAGAGTTCATCATCTACTGACAGACCATGAAGCAGAGACCAGGACAGAAATGAGGCTAGGCTAAAACTCTAAAATAAAACCCTCTAGTGACCCACCTCTGCCACCCAGGGTTCTACAACCCTCCACAGATGATGAACTGGTGTTCAAACACATGAGCCTGAACTGAACAGCACATTTCAGATGCAAACCATTGCTGTGGGATATTGTTCTGTATTCTGTGAATATGTGTTGCTCTGACTGGTTGATAAATAAAATGCTGATCAGCCACTAGCCAGGCAGGAAGTATAGGCAGGGTAAGCAGACAAGAAGAATTCTGGGAAGAGAAAGAACTGAGTCAGGAGTTGCCAGCCAGACACAGAGGAAGCAACATGACAAGGCAGAACTGAGAAAAGGTACCAAGCCACGCTGCTAAACATAGATAAGAATAACGGGTTAATTTTAGATATAAGAGCTAGCTAGCATAAAGCCTGCCATGGCCATAGTTTGATAATAATATAAGCCTCTGTGTGTTTATTTGGGTCTGAGCAGCCACAGGACTGGGCAGGACACAGGAAAACTTCTGACTACAAACCAAAGCTTTACAGTTGGTTTTATGACATCTAAGAAGCATGGACATGGGTTATTTCCTCTATTATTCCCTCAGTGCCCATATTGAGTGCTAAAAAATGTTTTTGACTGATATAGGTAGGTTTACAATATGGAAAATAATCATTTGCACTGGATACTTTGAAAGTACAGGTATAACATAGCCCAGGGTTTAAAAATCCATCAGCTTACTCTTCAATTCTGATTCCCAATGTAAAGAGTAATAAATAAAATGTCTAAATTATCCTAAGTAAGTACAGGGGCTCAGTCTTGGTTTCAGGATATTACCATCTCAGTTTCAAGTTCAAAATTCCCAATGACAGTTCCAGGCAAAAATATTATGGTAAACTTACCATTGGGTCAGATCAGTTCTCATGAACTGCTTCTCTTCTCATGGTCTCATTCAGTAGAGGATGAAGAGAGATTAGAAAGGAGGGAAGTTGGATTTCAGAGGTGACAAATGGCCAGGAAATTTACTGTCTTCAATAAAGTCACTCATGAGGGGAAGCAATTGAGGTTTTCTTAATGTTAGACTGGAATATAGATGAACTTGTACTGTGTTGCCTAAATCAATCCAGGGATGCTCAACATTTCCTCTGGAAGCTAAACAAACCCTCAGAGAAGGCAGAAGTAGGGCCTAGTAATACAACTGTTTGGTCTAAGGCTATAGAGCTAAATATCACCCTTGAAGTTTCTGTCATCAAGGTAGAGTAGAAGAACTAGATAAACCCTTTCTCCCCTAAGTTGCTTTTTCTCAGGGTGTATTCTCACAGCAATCTAAATGAAGCTAGGACAACATGTGATATAGCTCTGACCCTGGCACTCTGTGAAGCTAGAGGTTGATTTCTTAAGGTCACTTCTTGCTCTATGTCTCATCTGTAATCAATATAGAAATGGTTGAAGATGACGTGAGGACAGCAAGAATAGATTTAGTGTCTATGCTTCTTGCCCAGCGCTATCATATATGTTTGACAATATACAAAAGGACAAAGGTTATTAAGACAGAAGATTTGTTTCTTTGTGTTTTCTTATACAGCTTCCTAATGATCTCAGTGTCTTTACTCTCTCCTCGGTTGGAAGGATCCTTCATAAATGTGAATCTTCTACATTTGTGCCACCCACAACGGATTGTCCTTTGCACAGAAATCAGTATAATCAAGGCCACTTCTCAGACTTATGCTCTGCTCAATCTGATCTAGACAGCTCCTCATTGAAACTTTCTTCCCAAGTGATCCTAGATTGTATATGGAATCATAGAAACATGTCTACACACCGGCCAACCAGAGCCTTCCCCTCCACTATCCTGGAGAATTCTTCTGAAATGAAGGCAGAGGTACAGCAGGTGTTAGAGAGTGAGGATTTGAGCTCCAGTAGACCATTCTTAGAAGAATGAAATAAGAAAATATTCTAGAAATGTCTCTCTCAAATTTTGTAAAGTGTTTGCCGCCCCCCCTCCATCAAGGGAATCTCAGTAAAAATTGGTTTAAGAGTCATACTCAATGAACAAACTCATTTGGTTCAATATGGAAGTGCTCTAATGGTAGCCAATGCTCTAAATAATCTGATTGCTAGACTGCCCCATGGTAAGAGAAAACTCTTACGTTTGGCTGAAATCATCCTATCTACAATTTCTACTCAGTGGTCTGAAGTTTATTTCCGAGATGCCTTAAATGCATCTTGTGAAGAAATATTAAAGTTCTTCCACCTGAAGCTTCAAGAAACACTTGGCTATCTTCCCAGTAAATAAAAAGGACTTGGGCAAAGTATGATGGTGAAAGTATTTAAGCCTAGCACTTGGGAGGATGAGGTGAGCCCAAGGCTAATCAAGAATACATTGGGACATTGTGAGACACTGTCTCAAAGGGAAAACAAACAAAGAAAAAAAACAGAGCTTAAGTGTGGGCTGGCAAATAAACTCAACTAATCCAGAATCTCTTTAGAAGCACATCTTGCATTCAAATTAGTCAGTTTTCTAATATTGCCTAGGGATAACTGTCAAAGTGTTAGTTAAATGCCCCAAACTCAAGAGAACCAACTCAGATTCAAGGAACCATCCATAACCCCCAGGCTCATTGTAGCCTCAGGTGCTCTGAGGTCTTTCTACAATGGACATAACTCCTAACAGTGAGTGTCTGTCGAGCAGTTGTCCTGAGAACAGTGTGGACGTGCTGGTAGTGATACAACAAACAAATCCAGTACATTCAAGAGCTACACTGTATTTAAAACTTAGAATTTATAAAAACACCTCTTTCCCTCAGATCCCAGCTCCTCCCCAGCCTCCTCTTGAGCACTACAGCTGGGATGGCCCCCTTAGGCCTGGCTCACAAAGGAGTAGGTGCAAATCTAAGGATTTTCTCTTCTCCCTCTTCTGTAGCCCATGCCATCTGAGCGTCCTCTTAAGGGGATAGCAGAATCTAACATAATCCCCAACACCTGTCATATAAGCAAGACGAGATTTATTATCTTTATCCGAAAGACTATTTATTATAGCAGGATATTAAGTGCATCGTAAACAGTGAGCCCTGACTTCTGCTGGCTTTAGACTTAAAATAGTCATATGAAGTTTTGAACAGGGACAAAACCTTTTGTTCACAGTCATTACTGGATTCAGCATTCAGTCCTAAGGGATTCTTCTGGTTGTCCCATGACTACAGACTTCCCCACCAAGAAAAATAGTTCGAAAATTGGTGCTGTGACCATGATATAATAAAGGCATCTATGATCCTAGACCTCAACAATGCCAAAAGTTCATTTACCTAGTTTTATAGTTTTCAGAAAAATGAGATGAAGACACTCAAAATGACTCCAGGCTATTTATTTTTGATTGGTCTACACGTGACATAATTACTACTACAGCTAAGCATATAGTAGCAGTCAGATAGGTAACAAGTTAGCTACAAGATGATGTTCACTATGGGACAGACTGTTACTTTTTGCAACATTCTACAAAATCACAATGAGGAAAGAGAGGGAAGTTAAAGTCATCCAGAAGATAGCCTGAAAGTAGAAGAATTTTGAAAAATAGGTCATCATTGTTCTTTGTAGTTTGCTGAAGTATTTTCTAGTTAAGCCACTTCCCTTGAGAGCCAGGTGTGTGTGTGTGTGTGTGTGTGTGTGTGTGTGTGTGTGTGTGTGTGTGTGTGTTTATGATATCCGAGTATAAGCTTTGTAATGAGTGTGTCTATGTGTTACACAAGCTAGATACACACTAGCTTTACAAACAGGACTTTTGGATAATTGCAAACGGTTCCTCATTTCTTTCTCAGTTCAACCCAGGCAACATTCAGTTCAGTCCAATTCTGTGAAAACACTATTATTATGTTTAATAGACAGCTCTTTGGTGAGTAACTGCATCCATTGTCTCCTCTATCCAAACAGTGGGAGAGGAGATTTGGATCTAAATCTCTCCTTTTTTCTAGGGAATAACACTTAGCCTTCCTTTTGCAGTGCGACTCTGCTGAATCTTTAATTAAAATAAACCAATGTGGCTTGACTATGCTGTTTGCTTCGGGCAATGAAATATTATTGGGTAAAACATGAACATGTCCTTTTAAACATCCTTACATAACTCCAATTGGCTCCTATCATGCCTACCATCACAATGAGAAAAACATGCCCTTAATACTCAGCCATTCTGGAAGATATATGTGGAGCAAAACTAAACCAAACTCACAATTTAGAGGCAAGCCCAGTAGGAGCCTCGGCAGCGCACAGATTCATATGCCACACAAGTGGATGTCTATTATTGTGAACATGTTAGAGTTTTTAAGTTATTTTAAAGTTATTTGCTTTCCTAGCCTGCACTTGCAATAGATAACCAATGTGCAAAATGTTCCCAAGTTTAAGTTAACAACACTGATAAAGCACACTTGAAATAGAGTTTCAAAATATTTAATTTCCACACAACTAAATAGATCACATAGATTCTTCAAAATGATTCTCAAATTTTCTAACTTGTCTACCTAAGTGTGAAAATAATCCATTAAATCATTTTAGTCTTCTAATCTTACATATTCTATCTTTAAGAGAAATTGGTTAATATGTAAAAAGAAATCAAAAAAGGAGGAAGTGTGTCCAGGTTCTACAATCAAGCCAGAAATAAATGTTAGCTGCAAACATTGGATTAGATTCTATTCTGTCATTACATTTCTTATTGAAAATGAAGCTATTTTCTCAGAACTAGTTGGATCATGGTTAAAATGTGACAGCTTATTAAAATACGTATTTTAAATGTTTCTGTAGTCAATTTTATTATATTTGGTTTAATAGAAGAATAAAGATAAAAGATAGCCCTTATTTTTGTCTAATAACCTACCAAGCCATTTTTAATCTCAAGAAAATCTAATAAATTGTGGAGCTGACACATCTGAAATGAACAATTTAATCATTTTAGACAATTAAGTAATCAATGAAGAATTTGCCAAGATAAATGCAGTGGTAGAAAACAGTACTAAATATTAAGGCAATAGAAATATCCAAATCATAGATTGATCTCAACTTCTAAGAGGCAGGAAAAAAAATTAAGTAGCAGAGGTCTTTTGTCTGTAAGTCTTCAGACTTCCTCCAGTAGGATCTGGGCCTCTTTAGGATGCTGCATGTGAGGTCTCTTGTATAAACAGGACCCAAATCCATTCTCAGAGAAGTAAGCTCCTCCCAGATCATGATGCACTACCTATTCAGACCACTTTCCTAGCATCAGCTTCCTGGCCCACTCTTCACTTACTCTGGCACTTTATAGTCCCCAGAGACACTCGTTTTCTTCAGCTTATCTTAAAACCTATTTTCCTTCTAACTTTTCACAATAGTTTTTAATGGTCTATCAGATCTAGGGTAGAAATGCAGCCAAGAATAATTCTGCCAGTGGGGCAAAGGGAAAAACCATTTAAATTTCTAAATGAAGGCAGCCTGGTTCTCCATATCCCACCAAAAGTGTTCTAGGACACTTGATTCACATAATAAATATAAGAAGTAGAAATTTTCATTTATGCTCTTTGATTTAAAACAGGAGATATTCAGAGGAAATAATAGCTTGCTCACATTTACACAATTAGTAAATGGTGATGCTGAAACTTGAACCAACCATTTCTTTTTATAAAAGTCCATGTTACTCAATGTTCTGGGTTGTGAAGATGAGGCTGATCTGTCCCCTTTCTTCTTCCCCTAGGACAAGTAAAAATTTGCTCTTTACTGTCTCTTGTTAAAAGACAGGGATTCTCTGAACTGAGATGGTCTGAACTCACCTAGAAACATCTTTTGTAACCATGTGCACCAAGACTTCAGAAGGGAAGAGTCCTGGGGCTTTTACAAGGTGCATTTTGAAGATAGAAAACCTCTACTGTGCAAATGCAATACATGCTGTGTTTGCTATGCTACACCCGCATGTAAAGCTGAGCAAGCATGGCAGTCAGCAAATGGAGCATCCTGTGAGTTTCGCTGACAATCTAAAGAAATACCATGAGGCTTGTTCAGTGCAATGAATTTTACAGAAGCTTAAGGGGCTAATTTTTTCATGTGGTTAACTATGTCTGATAAAAGTGCAGGTTCATGCCTTCTAATTCTATATATTCATCACTACACTGGTATTATACTGGTTATTAACCTCAGATGACTCAAAAGTTCCAAAAATAATAATTTGTACAGGCTAAGGTTATATATATATATATATATATATATATATATATATATATATATATCCACTTTATAGTCAACCTTCAAGACCTATGTCAAGTCACATGCCTTTTTATGACTTATTTCGCATGCTATGCTGCAATGTGTATGCTAATCTCTTCTTCCTCATGTCCCACATCCCGAGTCTTCTTTAAGAGGCAATGGACACTCATGGACACTACCTGCTTTCTGCCTTAAGTTTTTCTGTACTTTTTCCATCTGCTGTTCTGTCTCCTCCCATGAACCAGAGAGTGAAGTCTTTTTTTTTTTTTTTTTTTTTTTTTGGTTTTTTGAGACAGGGTTTCTCTGTGTAGCTTTGCACCTCTCCTGAAACTCACTTTGTAGCCCAGGCTGGCCTGAAACTCACAAAGATCTGCCTGTCTCTGCCTCCTGAATGCTGGGATTAAAGGCGGGCACCACCACTACCCCGCAAGAGTGAAGTCTTTAAGGAAAAAAACACATACTTTTATCACTTTGGAAAGCACACAGCCCAGTGTTCGGCATTCAGTAGACTCACTAAAGAATTCTTGAACAAAGGAAACACAATCAAAACTTTTACAGTTGAGTAACCTGAAGTGTTTAAGGGGCCCCTGGCAGTGGGATCAGGATCCATCCCTGGTGCATGAGCTGGCTTTTTGGAGCCTGGTGCCAATGGTGAGACACCTTGTGCAGCTTGACGCAGGGAGGAGGGGCTTGGACCTGCCTCAACTGAATGTACCAAGCTCTGCTGACTCCCCATGGGAGACCTTGCCTTGGAGGAGGTGGGAATGGGAGATGAGTTGAGGGGGAAGGCTGGGAGACGGGAGGAAGGAGGAGAGGGGTATCTGTGGTTGGTATGTAAAATGAATAGAAAATTTCTTAATAATAAAAAAGAAAAAAAACTTTTAAACTGGTAGTGGCATATGTTCAAGTATAGTTTTTAAAACTTTTAAGAGGCAGTAGTACGTTTTCTCCTACGATCTATGACCTCACTAGCAGCAGGTTTTGAGTTGGCTAGGTTTCAAGTACAGGGATAATTAGCCTCCTGTTGAGTGGACCTTAAGCGTAATTACACAGCTGTCGGTTACCACCAACATGAGTATCACTGATTGAACCTTTACGGATCTCTGCCATGCTGCTCATTGCTGGGACTCATTGGGGTCACCAATATGTAGGACTGTTAATTGCTTCCCTTTCTTGGCAACTCCCAGAGTGTTTTCTGGTACTATGGAAGCTAAACCTCAGGAGGAAGCCGCTCAGGTTGGATCCAGATGGAATCGTCTGAGTCTCATGTCCTACGTGTGTGGTGTTTTCAGCAACAGGGGCTTAGCTTCAACCTCTGAAAGGCAACTAAGGGCAACACCCAGGGTCTACATTTCTCTGCGAGTCACTTAGACTTCCTTGACCAACCAATTGAAAGGAGATTTGTTGTGCCTGGTATTAGAGTTATGATAGTCTATCATTCTTATATGGAGCATTGTCCGCATTGTGGCGTAACTTCCTTTAAAGGTGTGTGTGTGTGTGTGTGTGTGTGTGTGTGTGTGTGTGTGTGTGTGTGGTTTGGTGTGTCTGTGTCTGTGTGTCTGTGTGTGTACACATAAACTTATATGCATTATGTATAATCTTAGGTAAATGTAAAATAATAAGATTCCTTTAGGCTTTATCACATAACTTTGGTCGTGTGTGTCCTTCCTTCTATGTTAAACTCCCTATCTCTTGCCCAGTGGCAGTGGCACACACCTTTAATCCCAGCACTCGGGAGGCAGAGCCAGGTGGATCTCTGTGAGTCTGAGGCCAGCCTGGTCTAAAGACAGGCATCAAAACTACTGGGAGAAACTCTGTCCCGAAAAACCATAAAAAAAAAACCTCCCTCTCTCTCTTTTCAGTTTGATCTCCCTTCCCTTTTTTTTTCTATTTCCTAATTCATATCACCTATATCCTGCTACTCGCTCTCAAACCTATTATGTGGTCCCTTATACTTTTCTGGTTTTTGCCTTTTCTCCATGTTGTGTACAAACATTTAGATATGTGGCTGGATGCTGTGGGATGGGCTGTATGTCAAATCTGTTGCTCTGATTGGTCAATAAATAAAACACTGATTGGCCAGTGGCCAGGCAGGAAAGTATAGGCGGAACTAACAGAGAGGAGAATTGAGAGAACAGAAAGGCGGAAGGAGACACTGCCAGCCGCCACCATGACAAGCAGCATGTGAAGACACCAGTAAGCCACGAGCTACGTGGCAAGGTATAGATTTATAGAAATGGATTAATTTAAGCTATAAGAACAGTTAGCAAGAAGCCTGGCACGGCCATACAGTTTGTAAGCAATATAAGTCTCTGTGTTTACTTGGTTGGGTCTGAGCGGCTGTGGGACTGGCGGGTGACAGAAATTTGTCCTGACTGTGGACAAAGCAGGAAAACTCTAGCTACAAATGATGCCCAACATGTTGGCAAGAGTTTCTACCTAAAACCTGAGTAAAAAGATTCTAAAATGGAGGTAAAAACAGCTTCTTAGTTGTCTCTCTCAAGTTAGTGGCAGCCTGCGTGTTTGAACTACTATGGTGGGTTCCTGGCTTGTGCACTTGACCAGCAGTATGGTGGGAATGAGGCCTCTGCAAGTGGCACATTAAGCTGCATGGTGGATTTAGTCTTTGCTAGTACAAAACAAAAAAAAAAGAGGTTTCTGGGCTACACACTGCTTTGATAGAAACATAGACTCACTATTTCTGAGAGTTAATGGCTCCCAGAGCTGGCAGAAAACGTACCACCTCCATGTTGGGAAGCTGAAGTGGGCGGAGCCAGCAGCCACAGCGCCCTTTCAGTCTCAGAATGCTACAGTTTAAAGCAATAGACTCAAGGTAATATAAAGAATAAGCTACGTAAAGATGGCTACCACACAGAGAATCTGGATTATATTCTCTTTGATATTCATAACTGAAGAAAAACATTTGATTGCAAAAGCTGTTGAGTTATGCCAAAATGTATATTCTTTTTTTTTTTTAAATTTTGCAATACAGTTCAGTTTTATATATCAGCCATGGATTCCCTTGTTCTCCCCCCTCCCGCCCCCCTCACCTTCCCCACCAGCCCACCCCCTATTCCCACCTCCTCCAGGGCAAAGCCTCCCCCAAGGACTGAGATCAACCTGGTAGACTCAGTCCAGGCAGATCCAGTCCCCTCCTCCCAGGCCAAGCCAAGCGACCCTGCATAGGCCTCAGGTTTCAAACAGCCAACTCATGCAATGAGCACAGGACCCGGTCCCACTGCCTGGATGCCTCCCAAACAGATCAAGCCAATCAACTATCTCACCCATTCAGAGGGCCTGATCCAATTGGGGGCTCCTCAGCTATTGGTTCATAGTTCATGTGTTTCCATTCATTTGGCTATTTGTCCCTATGCTTTTTCCAATCTTGGTCTCAACAATTCTTGCTCATACAAACCCTCCTCTTTCTTGCCAATTGGACTCCCAGAGATCCACCCGGGGCCTAGCCATGGATCTCTGCATCCAGATCCCTCAGTTGTTGGATGGGGTTTCTAGCACGACAATTAGGGTGTTTGGCCATCTTATCACCAGAGTAGGTCAGTTCGGGCTATCTCTCGACCATTGCCAGTAGTCTGTTGTGGGGATATCTTCGTGGATTTCTGTGGGCCTCTCTAGCACTTTGCTTCTTTCTATTCTCATGTGGTCTTCATATACCATGGTCTCCTATTCCTTGTTCTCCCTCTCTGTTCTTGATCCAGCTGGGATCTCCTGCTCCCGCAAGCTCTCTTTCCCTCGACCCTCACTCTTCATTACCCCCACTCAAGTCCAGGCTGTTCATGTAGATCTCATCCATTTCTCCGTCATGGGGCAATCCCCGTGTCTTTCTTGGGGTCCTGTTTTCCAGGTAGCCTCCCTGGTGATGTGAGTAGCAGTCCAGTCATCCTTGTTCCACATCACTCACTCCTATGAGTGAGTACATACCATGTTTGTCTTTCTGAGTCTGGGTTACCTCACTCAGGATGATTTTTTCTAGATCCATCCATTTGCCTGCAAACCTCATGATGTCATTGTTTTTCTCTGCTGAGTAGTATTCCATTGTAGTCTTGAACACATTGGCATAGGAGATCACTTCCTAAATATAACACCAGTAGCACAGACACTGAGGGAAACAATCAATCAATGGGACCTCTTGAAACTGAGAAGCTTTTGTAGAGCAAAGGATATGGTCAACAAGGCAAAGCGACAGTCTACAAAATGGGAAAAGGTCTTCACCAACTCCACATCTGACAGAGGACTGATATCCAGAATATATAAGGAACTCAAGAAATTAGACATCAAAATGCCCAACAGTCCAATTAAGAAATGGGCTATAGAACTAAACAGAGAATTCTCAACAGAGGAATCTCAAATGGCTGAAAGACATTTAAGGAATTGCTCAACATCCCTAATCATCAGGGAAATGCAAATCAAAACAACTTTGAGATACCACCTTACGCCTGTCAGAATGGCTAAGATCAAAAACACTGAAGATACCTTATGCTGGAGAGGATGTGGAACTAGGGGAACTCTCCTCCACTGCTGGTGGGAATGCAAGCTTGTACAACCACTTTGGAAATCAATATGGCGCTTTCTTAGAAAGTTGGGAATCAATCTCCCCCAAGATCCAGCTCTACCACTCTTGGGCATATACCCAAGGAATGCTCAATCATACCACAAGAGCACTTGTTCAGCTATGTTCATATCAGCATTGTTTGTAATAGCCAGAACCTGGAAACAACCTACATGCCCTTCAACTGAAGAATGGATAAACAAAATGTGGTACATATACACAATGGAATACTACTCAGCAGAGAAAAACAATGACATCATGATATTTGCAGGCAAATGGATGGATCTAGAAAAAAATCATCCTGAGTGAGGTAACCCAGACTCAGAAAGACAAATATGGTATGTACTCACTCATAGGAGGATACTAGATGTGGAACAAGGATGACTGGACTGCTACTCACATCACCAAAATGTATATTCTAAAGGTACCTTGACTTCAAAATTTGGATATAAGGATATGTTGCTTTGGAAAGGAGGCTCTGCTTTTGTTTCCACAGAAAGCCAGAGGCTATGGATTTGTTTCAGATTAAGATACATCAGGTTTGACCAGCCAAGACCCCCTGAAAGGTCTCCGATGACACCAAGGCCCAGATGATCCAACATCCAAAACCATTTCAAGGCAACTGGCTCAGATGATACACCCTCACGGACTACTCCATAATCCTAAAATTTTCTTTGTGTCTCCATAAGATACAGTGCCCCCCCCCTCCAGCAGGAAGTAGTAAGAGAAGCTACGCCCAAATTCCCAAATATACCAAGCTGGCTTTGGAGATATGTAAAAGTTAAAACCTTCCTTTTTGAAAAAGAAGAAAAGGGGAAGTGCTGTGGGATGGTCTGTATGTAAAATTGCTCTGATTCGTCAATAAATAAAACACTGATTGGCCAGTGGCCAGGCAGGAAGTATAGGCGGGACTAACAGAGAGGAGAAAAGAAAGAACAGGAAGGCAGAAGGAGTCACTGCCAGCTACCACCATGACAAGCAGCATGTGAAGATGCCAGTAAGCCATGAGCCATGTGGAAAGGTATAGATTTATGGGAAAGGATTAATTTGAGCTATAAGAACAGTTAGCAAGAAGCCTGCCACGGCCATACAGTTTGTAAGCAATATAAGTCTCTGTGTTTACTTGGTTGGGTCTGAGCGGCTGTGGGACTGGCGGGTGACAAAGATTTGTCCTGACTGTGGGCAAGGCAGGAAAACTCTAACTCACAGTATTTAAGCAGCAGAAGAAGACAGGTCTTGGTTCCTCCCTTTTAAGTTACTAGTGGCTGGAGGGATGGCACAGCAGTTAAGAACATTAAACTTCTGTCCTTCCAGCAGACCTGAGTTCAAATCCAAGCACCCATGTCAAGTGACACACAACTACATGTGACTCTAGACTCAGAGGAACTGATGCCCTTTCCTGGCCTCTGCAGCAGACAGAGAGACAGACAGACAGACAGACACACACACACACACACACACACACACACACACAAAATTCTATTTTTAAAAAAGTAAAGAGAGGTATTAAACAACCAAAAGTAGGAGACAGTCATCATTTTCAAATCATGTTAATCTCAGCTTGGTTAAATCCTGTAATATGATGAAGTTGAAACTTCTGTATTTCTTCAAAAGTATTGTATCACTTTCTCCCCAAGTTTTTTTTTTTTTTTAATGAAGTTGAGCTAAAAATTTTCCGTTCTGTCTCGAACATGCAGCACATAGCCTCTTTATAGGACAAACTTTCTCTATTTGCAAACAACACCCCTGATGTCAGCAAATCAGTGCAGTGGGGGTTTATCATTGCAACAACTTCCGCAAGTAAGCACTGCAGACACCAGCTTCATACCTCACATCTTCAAAGAGTAGGACATTTTTTTCCCTTTTAAATAGGGTGGTTGTTTTTTCCTAATAAGCTATGAGTATTTACTGCTAGACCAACTTTCCAACTAAGAATAGCACTTACTTCATCCCTTAAAGATAATCTTCAGGACTGAGGTGATCGTTGTGAAAATAAAATATGCTCTGTGAGTATCCCACTAGTATGGGTAGACTAACCAGTTTCTCCAAGACTTCTTAAACTTTCCAATGTTGAGTCCATAGAGCACATTTGTACCCCAAACAGCAAGTGTCTGGGAAAGAGAAATAGCTACATTTCCTTAAGGACTCTAACATATAAAGTCCCTGAAGCAACAGTGTAATTTAACTGTATTATAGGAAATTACTAAAATCGCTGCCATTTATTGTTCCAGAAGTATTGGAGGAGATGAAGCTTGCATAGTCTATCTGTAACCTAAGTTTCGTATACATGAAATGGAAAAAATTACTCTCCACAGTGAGAACTTGCCTAAATCGTTTAACTAAATGATAAAAATTATTCTAAACAGAGTAATAAATAAATATAGGTGAACCTTTAATATAAGACTATTTTTAAACTAAAATATAATAAATCAAAGTTAGATAACTTAGGGACCTAAAAGAGTAATTCTCAAAAGCATTTCAAAAGGCACTTACAATCATGTGATGTGTCTGTGAAAAACTGATAGAAGCATGTATCAAAAAGAAGGAATTAATTTTTTAAAAGCAGAAACAGATAAAAATGAGGAAAACAACCTCATTTAACACCAAAAAAAGAGGAAAATATTTGAAATTAAAGAAATTTATTACCTTTTTAAAGGAGAAGGTAATAAAATATGTAATAAAAACAAAAATATTGATGAGAGAAACTCTACAAAATGTGAGTTGAAAGACTCCTCATATTCACAGTCTAGATAGCTTTAACCCGCCAATAGTACCCAACATGAGTCACTGAAATTTCCATCAAAGTACATATGACAATTTTACAAAACTAAAAAGACAACACTTACAGGCCGGTGGAACAAAGTGGAAAGCCAGTAGATAAACTGTTCATCAGCAAAGACACCAAGGGCAGGGCAAAGGAAAGTGTCCTTGAGTTGAATGCTTTTGACTAAAAATTAAATGTAAGACTTGAAAATGTAAAATTCTTAGAAGAAAGAGTAGTGGAAAATCCTCACAACATTGTTATAAGTAATAGTGGTTTCGATAGAAAACCAAATCATAGGCGACGAGAAAGAGAGAGAGAGAGAGAGAGAGAGAGAGAGAGAGAGAGGGAAATAGAATTACATCAAAGTCAGCAAACAGCAAGAGAATAGAATTGCATCACACGTATGATAAAGGATTATATATTTCAGGAAACATAATTTAGTACAATAAATAATGACCAGTTTTAAAATGATATGTAACTCACTTGTTTTTACTTTATTTTGAGAAAGGTCCCATTACATTGGCTGAGATGACCTGAAACCTGAAATCTTCCTGTCTTGCCCCCCAGATTAAATGAGATTGCAGGCATTGACTGCATATCCAGCTTCTAATAAAGCTCTCAATGTTTATATTTAGGAAATATTCAAATTCATAACTTCAGAAAATAGCGAAACATCATTGTACTAAATATATCATCAGTAGAAACAATAAATGGGATTGCTACACATGGGCTGCATGAGGCCAAGACCCCTGTTAACTGTTGAATTGAGGGATATACAACTGGTAGCCATCATCACTTAGTAAATTCTCAATGAAAACCTCTTGACTCAATAGTGGCTATGTGAACTACAACATACATATTCAATCAAGTCACCTCACAGCAGCATACAAGATACTTTAAACCCATCAACAACACAAATTTTACAAATCTCTATGACAGATATTACTACTATTTTATACATGAAGAAATTAAAAGCCGATTCCCTGTGGTGCGATGCCTTACTCAGCCTTGATGCAAGGAGGAGGGGCCAGCCTGTGTTGACTACCCCAGGGAGGCCTTACCCTCTATGAAGAGGGGATGGGGGTAGGATAGGGGTAGGTGGGGGGGGGAGCAGGAGAAGGGGAGGGATGCAGAACAAGGGTTAGTATGTAAAATGAAAGAAAAAATGCAATTAAAAAAAAAAACACTAAGGGCACACAGCAAGTGTCGAAGCCCAGCATCTCTCTAGATCACTTTAAAATTCTGAATTAAGTTTTAAGAAATGGCTTTCAACTTCCGGTCACTCTGAATCATTGGTACTGATAATATATTCTCTGAAAATCACCACCTAAGAGTCATCAAACTGCTTTGTCTCAACTCCATCATCATGATACCACAGCACTAAATATCAAGATGAAACCTCTATTAAATTACACAATTGAAGGCTATGCAAAAGACACCAAATAACACTGCAGCTTCTGGCATGTACCGTGTTTCTGTTTGGAATGTGAGTTATAATATTAAAGAGTAAAACAGGCCAGTTATAGCCATGCCTTCTTATACATGAACAAACACCTTATGACGCAGTTACATTCAAGCTCCTAGCTACAATTGGAGGGGAGTATTAGTCATGAAGACAATAGTAGAAACTTTATAGGAAGATTTTCTTTAATTTGCTTCTGAGTCAATCCAAATAGGAGAAATTGGGAAAACAAGATGCTTAAAGATAACTTGGAGTGAAAGATTTTTAAAACAGACCATAAATAGTGACTACACCCATACATTACAAAACATGGTTTAGTCACTTATGACATTTACTAGAATGTAACATTTAGAGAAAGATTATTTACTTAGTAAAAGGTACGTGTGTCTTGATTTCTAGCCATGTTCCGTATCCCATGAGAAAAGTTGTATTGTTTCTAGTAATTCTGAGACAGACAAACGAAGTTAAGAAGAGCAAAGCTTTGTCAGCTGCACGCACTATTCTGGCCCAGCACTACAACTACTGCTGTCTCAGCACACATAGGTTCTCACTACAAATAGGTAAATGAGTGAGTCATGATAACTACTGCTTCCTACCAGGGTCAGCACCACAGACAGCCACATGGCAGTCTGTCTTGCCTTCTGTCTGATGCCCTCCCTGATCCTTCATATCCTTCCATTGCTTTCCATGCCAGTACCTCACAGAAGTCCCCTTCATGGCTGATCTCTCCTCTCACCCTTCTCCAGCCTGTGCCTTGCTCAGAAAAGAATCATCCCTAAAATGCTGAGAGCAACCAGTCAATCAAGCACAAACTCTTTACAGTCTCTCTTCAAACTGTTCTATCTTTCACAGAGTGCCAAAGTCAAGCCTCCATTTGTGGGGCCTCAGGGCAAGAGACAAAGTCAAGATTTATTTTCACATTTTATATTATCTGCAGTTATCAAGGCAGCTAAATACACTCTACGCTTCTACCTTAATAATTATACCTTCATGATGATTCCACAGATCAAGTTCAAATTGAGGAAACTCAGACTCCTCCAAGTGGCATAACATAGCAGGGAAAAAAAGAGCATCTACAAAGACCCAAGGACCCATCTCTTGCCCTGTTCCAATTTGCATCTCAATCCAACTCCAGCCTGAGCCACAAGAGGCCTTGTGTTCACACTTCCAGGCACCCAACCCATGAGTCACATCTACACTCTCCCAAAGCACAATCCTTTGGCTAAGCCTCAGGCTCACACATGTACACACAACAGTGAGACAGTGAAAAAAAAAAAAAAAGGAGCATTATAACCCCTGGGCTTGGCCAAGAACTTGCCTGGGTCCTGAGTAAATGGTGTATGGTCTGATGACTGCAAGCATATCCAGTGAACTCATGGCCTTTGGGAGAAAATGTATAACCCAAAGAAAGCCAAAAACAGGACCTGCAGACACAGGTCCAGCACCCAAGCATTAGTCACTGGGCAACATTACATTAGAGCTCGCTCTCTCTCTCTCTCTCTCTCTCTCTCTCTCTCTCTCTCTCTCTCTCTCTCTCCCCTCTCTCTCTCTCTCTCTCATCTCTCCTCTCTCTCATATCTCTCCTATACCTCCTCTCTCTAATATCTATTTCTCCTATCTCCTCTCTCTCTCACACACACAAATAGACAAATACACACACACACACACACACACACACACACACACACACACACACACACCCCTCTGTGGATCACAATTTCTTAAACTGTGAGTTGTATAACTGAATGTATGGTTAGGATAAACAAACAAACAAACAAACATGGCAACAGTAACAGTTTTCTGAGCATATGACAACCAAAAGCAAATTATTCAAAATCAAATATGTAATTAGTCCAAGGTGTTTCTGGAAGTATTGCCTGTGCTACATCATAAAGCTACACAGAAATCTTGATTTGGAACTTAATGCTGACAAAATCAAAATGCTTTGGCTCAAATTAAAGCTATAACAGAGTGCAAATTGCAGTGGTTTTACTGTACATACAAAATTTTCTGCTTCTATAAAACAATGGCTTAATTATAGCAAAAGAAGATTCTTAATATTTTCATCATAGCAAACAAAGGTTTTTTTAAATATTTTCCTACCATCTTTCCTTCTGAATTAGTATACATGTAGACTGCATTATATTTGAATATTTCATTTTAAAAATGGCAATTTGAATTATTGCCTTGAACTTCTTTGAAAACCATTAGGTGAATTTTGGCTTGGGATTGGTATATAACTTCCAACCATTTCTGAAATGACCCTTAAGTGTATTTCTGCTATTTTGCACTGTGTATTTAGACTAACCAACATTTTTCTTACCAGTGACAACTGCATGAGCAATATATGGACCAACTCTCACAAAGGTTGAAGATGCTCACAGGATCAAATACTGAAACGAAGTTTTAATACTTTGTGTAAAAGTAAACAATCACCTCATTGGTCTTCAACACTGCTTACATTTTAATAAATCAGAAAATTACATAGAAACCAAAGAATCGTTTAAAGAGAAATTTCCTTATGATTTATTTCCAGTAAGTATTTGTATGTCTTTTTTATGTATCTATATGGCCAGGTAGTGTATAAACCTCACAGGCAAGATGGACTGCTCCGGATGACTGCTCTGCCTGCTCTCAGCGTGTGTTTCGACATTCATCATTTCTGTACTTGGAATTTCAGTACTTCTCCCTTCGTTGCTTCTCTCCCTGTCCGTGAATGTGCATCTATCTCCCCTTGAATTCCAAAGCTAAAGTCGTGTGCCTCTTTTCCTTCAGTGCCAAATGTCTAAAGAAGAGACTCTAGCCTCTCACTCAAGAAATACTGTCTCCCAAATCTTCACTCTGAGACAGTGATTGCCAACTATTGATAAAATGATCCTGACATGTCTACCAGTAAGAGCGCAGATAAATAGCTATACAAGTGGGGAAACAGCAAGAATGATTTAATTGGAATTGTGAAGCAATTTTTATACTTCAAATTATAAAGAAACTGAAGTGCAACAAACAGAATACTGAAGTGCAATTAGGTATTTCTTTATGTAGACAATATTAGAGTGTGAAAAAATCTCTCAAAGAAGTTAAATAGTGTGAAGTCTCTACCTTCATCTTATGGATTCTGCTAGTGTGTACAATTGGGTTCTTCTTTGTGTCTTTAAGTGTCCCCAAATGGATTGGCTACCATGGTCAAGGAGACAGTTTAGAAGCAGATGTCATAGCCTTGTGTACATAGGTGTCCCAAAGAATCGGTAGATGGGAATTTGGAGTTTGAGCTTAAGAATGCAAAAAGTTACATTTTCCTTATCTTTCGGGTGCAAATTAGAAGTCATTTCAATTATAAATTTAGGTAACAAATTATAGACGCGTTATTATGTGGAAGTTTGGCTGGGAGAAATCACTTTTTTTTTTTTTTTTTTGGCTTTTCAAGACAGGGTTTCTCTGTGTAGTTTTGGTGCCTGTCCTGGATCTCGCTCTGTAGACCAGGCTGGCCTCTACCTTCAAGTGCTAGGATTAAAGGCATTCGCCACTGCCACCTGGCGAAATCACTTATTTTTAAGGACTAATAATCATGCAGATCTTAAAGTGGTATTTCTTACTCATCAGTGCCTAATTAATCA
The DNA here is from genome assembly GCF_949786415.1 of Peromyscus eremicus. NCBI lineage: Eukaryota > Metazoa > Chordata > Mammalia > Rodentia > Cricetidae > Peromyscus > Peromyscus eremicus. The sequence goes on from NC_081425.1 coordinate 35,284,807, forward strand.
ATGAATACTTATATTTACTTAATATAAATTTATTTTATACATATTATAATTGTATTTCAAGATAGTGGCTTCCCTATACACTTAGATGTCCCATTTCATCCATTTAAAACACACTGAGAAAGCATCCACAGGTCTAACTGCCTAGGGAGGGCATAAGGTAGCAAAAGGTTTAGAATCCCTGGTTTAAATCTGTTTGTGATCCCAGCTTGGCCCCCAATTCTCTTTAGCTAAATTATAGGAAACAGACCCTTTCTTGGTTCTGGTAGACACTGATTAAGAGGAAAGGCACAACAGTCACAGTCCCCTATCAGACAAATTCAGCACTTGTCATTTCCAAGGATACAGCTTCTTTATTCTCTGTAAAATAAAATCACATTCCACAGATGCCAGATCCCCCTATCACTGGCTTACAGATGGGTTTCCTGCCAGACAACAAATGTGACTGCCAGGACTCCTGCTCTGACATTCTGATAAGGTTGGAGGCATGCCTCAGAAGGAAACAACATTCTTAAAGCAAATGATTGTTCCACAATGGCCTTCTGACACTGTCCATATGCAATGAAGTAGTTAAGTCAATAAGATCTGAAGTACAGGGTCACTCTGCTTTACTTCAGTCAATAACAAGACTACTTATCTCCTGCTGCTTTTTATATATTATGATGACAGTGGTTCTGCTGTATCGTGTTACTACATCCTAGCTCCCTGCAATCTTAGAGAGGAAGTGTAAGTGATATGTGGACTATATATAAAGTATTAAAAACTGTGGAACTGTAATTCAATGTATAGCACATGACCATTGTTTATATTGTATTTAATCTTTAGAATTTGTATACTTATAAACACTCACACATTTGTATATGTGGCACACGGATTTTCTATCTCTACATATTATGATGTTTAGTATTTAGAATTTGCATTAGTCTAAGTACACTTACACCTTTTTGTGACAGATAGGAATATTAGCATTGGTAGTTCACTCACAGGTAAATAATCCATGTTTCTAGTCCTTAGTTGCTTTCAAATGTAAATCTCAGCATATGTTCCTATGCACTGCTAAAACATGACCATCTTCAACAGCAAAATCAACATCTATCTTTATTATAGTGTGAGAACATGAAAAGTAGAAAAGGTTGCTTTGTGCTGGGAAGAGGGAGGTAACTTGGAATCAAGGAGTTAGCAGGTTACCTAGCAAGTTTTATGGGCACAAAGTGGTGTCCTTGAAATCAGTCAGTGTTTTGCTCACGGAAACAAGGAAAGGCACATAGCCATGTCCTAGTTTCAAAATGAATTTTTGTTCACTGCATTGACAGTATTTATTGCTCAATTCCTTTTAGCAAGTACAAGCATGATAGCGCCTTGAGTTTTTATAAAATTTGGGGAACAAAGTCTGAAGAGAGAAAAGTTCCAGAAATGGACATTAGAGACTGTCTTCTACCTATGGTTTCATCAAGTACATAAAGTCTATTCATAGACTATTGGTCCATTCATATGTATGATTACAGTACCATTTTCCTCAAACAGTATTAATTGAAATACTACACAAGTATAGTACCTGGTAGAAAGTAGCTGCTCAATAAATATTAGTTCTATCACTTCTTTCTTGTTTAATGACATCGCTTGACATTATAACGCAGAGTTCAATGAAGTATCCACTCAGTCAAAAACAAACACAAAATAAGGTCAGGGAGGTGGCTCCGTGAACAGAGAGCACTTACTGCCCAGGAAGACCTGAGTTCAGATCTCCAGAGCCCACAGAAAGGTGGACGTTGTAGCATATGTCTGTAACCCTGTCACTCGATGACAAGAGAGGGAGTGGGACAGGAGCATCTCTGGAAGTTCACAAGCCAGCTAGCCTGGCCCCCATAGCAGTGGCAGACAAAAAGAGAACTTGTCTAAAGCGTGGTCGGAGGCAAGTAATAACACCCGGAGTTGCCAGTTTACCTCCACACGTGAGCTATGCTATACACATAAGCCCATACTCACATGCATGAATACATATGCAGATATATACACATACACACACACACATACATACATACACTCACAAGGTATTTTTAAAGGGGAGTTACAAAATAAAAATACCCCCCCAATCTCTTGAAAAGCATGAATCAGCCTGTGGAGTTGTAAATGCTGTGGTAGAAAGGAGAGCATGACTTTAGATAAATTCATGCAAATTCTGAACATTAATAGCAAAATCTGAAGCATGAGAAGGCAGGATTCAATGTGCTTGACAGTACAACTGTTAAGAGTCACTTAGGGATACTCAGCGTCTCGGCCAGAGAGGCCTCATCACTGATACAGAAGGCTCCTAAAGGTCCTGAGGAGACCTTGTCACCTAGGGCTGCTCTTTTAGCATCATTGCTATGTTCGGCCTTTGTTTATTTACTTATATTAAATCAACTCAGATCCAGATGCCAAAGAGTTTACCCAGGGCCCACACTCACGCTTAGTGTATTAACGCCTATACCAACTTTCTTCTGCAACAGTGTTCTTCGTGAGAGAAAAACAAAATAGTGTTTCAGGGCAGCGGGGAGGAACAAGGTGCAAGCAGCATAATACTTCAATCATCTCCCTAGCCACAGGGTGAATAGCTTTCAGGTAGTGTCCTGCCTTGCCGCATAGCCATCCAAAGAAGAAATAACTCTTTCATGGATAATTTCTTTATACATTCATCAGAGCCTCTGATTTTTGTGTGTTTACAAATTAACTGCCTAATAGCAATTTGGCTATGTTAACTTATATTGTTTCATTCACTTTTGCCTTCTTTTTCACAAGATAGGAGAAATATCAGTTATTCATCCAGCCGCTTACACTTGTTAATGCCACCCAACTGGGGAGCTCAGGTATGTGAAAAGGTTAAATGAACTTGATTCATCTACGTTCTATGATTGTCACATTGGGAATAGTGAGATGTTGAGTTTCTATGACATGCTACATTTCTCAGATAAGCCTGGGCCACTTTTCCGTGTTGAGTGATACAGCTTCAGATGTGCGTCCCTAGGCTACCACTATAAGGATCTGTCTGGACTTCTGAAAGATAGGAACCAAAAGTTGGTGAACATAAATGCTTGCAAGGCATCATTGAGCTCTGGAATTAGTAGGATTGTGGGTTTATGGTCAGTTATGGGTACTAAGAATTGGTGACTAAGAACTGGAAAAGCATTAACAATAAAGAAAGGGGGACATAAAGTAGGAAATGACTAAGCCAGTTTTACATCCAATTTCTAGGATTAGACACTTAATGAGGCTGAAGCTAGATTAGAGCAGCCAGGAAAGAGAAAAAGAGAGTCTAGAAAATGAAGCTCTCCCTTAGTGATGATCAGCTGACACACGCGGCGCAGACAGCGACCTGGTAATCGGTTAGAGATATGAAGCAGATTGTCTTCACCATCTATGATCGTCACCCAGTAAATAAATCAGCTAGGTGTACCAGCATATTAGAGCTCATTGTAAATGGAGGAGTACCAAAAGGAATCTTGCATCAGAAATTGATAGAGATTCCTGGCACAAGTCTCAAGGAACTGGCTGTGCTCACATTCCCTCTCAGTGTGACGGTTCCGGGGACTCTACCAGCTTTGGAGAGGATCCCAGCCAGCAGGTACAAAGTCAAAGTCTGTAATCTGGCACTCCAGATACCAGGTATCAAATGACAAGCAGGCTTTCTGGCAGGACCCAGCTTGGAAGGTTAAACTTAATACCAAATCAAGCCCAGTCATATAAACTGCCCAAATGCATCAAAACTAGTTCCAACGGACACAAAGCTTTCCAGAACTCAGACTCACATGCTGTTTCCAAGTTTGCAGCTGTGAAACTATTTCTGGACTCTTTGACATGTATTATATCAACCTTTCTTGCAAATGTACACCTCTACACATCACCTAACATGGCAGGGAAGGCTGGCTGTCCACCAAAGATCCTGGCTCCATTTACATTGCTTCCAAGAAGTAGATGCCAAGCCAACATGTCTTAGTTGTCTTGACTTAAATGGTAATGTGTACAAAGCACTTCCCAAGCAGAGTGATGGGATCACTTCCAGTATCTTTCTCTGTTCTCTCTCTACCTGCTAGCTGAACCCAGAGGACTGTAGCCCTATTGTAAAGTTGAGATATACATGGAAGGACTGAAAATGTATTGAGATGATTCCCCCATAAAATGCTTAAAAAGTGAATCCCATGTGACACTAAATCAGAGTGCTAAGAGTCCTGAGTCATCATTAATATTAAATTGTTTGTTCTTGACAATTTCATACATTGTATAAAATGTATTCTGGTTACCATCTCCCACATATTGTCTCACATCTCCCTCTAATCTCTGTCAGTCCAGCTTCCTCCCTAAGACTTTCTTTCCCACATTCATGTCTTTTTGTTTTGTTTTGTGACCCCCTAAGTATAAACATGGCTGTCTGTGTGCCTGGATTTTGGAACTGTCCACCGGAGCCTCGTGCGTGCACCTGTGGGTACACAACTAGATACCATAACTCGCTCTCTCCCAGAATCTGTCCTAGGCCAAGAGTTTAGCAGGTGGAGTTTCATGGGCTCTCCCCTCATCCATGGCTGACTGTCTCATGCAGGCCCAATGACAGGAACCTCAGCTTCCTTGAGTTCATTCTTTCAATGGCTGTGTGGTGTCCGAAAGATGGCCTTTCATAGCCACTATCTCCTATTTTTAGAAAAATAGGCACCTGAGTTTGGCTATCAGAAATGATAATGAGTTCTGATTCATAGCTTGCCTCTGGAGTATGAAAATAAATAAAGCTAGAGCTTAACTGGCATTGCCTGACACCTGGGAGAGATTAGGACAGAGGGTGCCAATCAGATGTCATAGCTTGAAGCTGTTTCTATGGCATGTCAGAAGTTGAGTCTAATTTTCACTCCATTTTTGTGTGTGGCAGGGTTGCAAACTCCACCTGCTGGTACAGATAAGGATGGCTACTGATACACAGTACCTGTCTTTCACAACATGAACCCAGAGCATAGACGGGACTGAATCTTACATGCATAGTCATTTGTGCCTGACAATGAAAGGAACTAGGGGGGACAATGTCTAGTATCAATGGACATTCAAGGATAAGCCTTTGAAGTCCTTTAACAATACAGTTTAGTCTGACCATCAAATTGCAAAATTACATCAAATTATGTTATTTCCTAACCTTTTTATCAGTGTGATAAGTTTGAATTACACTTCTTTTAAGAACACTATGCAGTATCCTGGTAACCTCAGAGAAATCCTAGTCATACATCACAGGTAGAGGATGCATGGTTTCTTACCACAGACATGTCCCTTGTGAGAGAACATTCTCACCCCTCAGCTCTTAAGAATTGTACATTGAAAAACACACACAGCATGGGGAGGGGATGCAGGAGGGGGAATGAATCCAAGACATAACTCCCTTGTCATCCCTTAGAATGCAATTTTGTTTAGCATTTAACTGTCTTCCCTTGAAGAACAAATTATGCTCTCCTGAAATAAATGCCAATCTTTTGGCCCACAGAGAAAAGGCAACAAACAGCCAAATATCCGCTCATCACAATGAGCTTAAATGAAGCATGGATTTAAGCTGCTCTTATGTGTATAACCCATGATCTTTATTAGAGTTTACTTTGCATAATTACCTCAGGGAACTATAAGAAGCCCAGAGCTGTTTCCGAGTCTTGATTCGCTGTGTGCTGCTGTATCCAAGCAAGTAAATATAAACTGGAGGGGTCTGCCAAGCTCCCTGGATCTAGGAATTATCCCCCACAAAGTGAGAACTGGAGCATCCTGGAGTCATTTGGTATCTGGCAATACACTCTGTGCCAAAGGAAAAATCAACCGACTATTTCTCTGCCTTGGAGAAAAATAGAAAGTTGTTGAGGGGGCAGTTAAGATTATGATAGTGGGTATTTATACAGATTTGTGTTCCCAGAACTAATCCAAAGGACTCACAAGTGTCCTTAACGGAGCTGTTGTTTGGAAGAAGCACAGGCTGTGAATGCCATGGGGGGGGGGGGAAATCAGGTTGTCTTAGAATTTAGAGAGACTCTGCTACAAAGCAGAGAATGAGAGATGGCTTTAAGAGCTAAGACACACACAGGAAGTACAAGGAAGACATGAGGGGTAAAAATACTTTAAGGCAAATCCAAGACATCAGAAACTATCCACCCCCAACATAAAAGAAACTTCCAGAAGATGAGCACTCAGCCCAACCAGCACATAGAGAAACACGAGGCCAACCTTCTGCCAAACAAGCCCCTGAGCTTCTAAAACCACAGTCCACATTCTCCTATATAAGGATCTCTCCTCAGGTCAACAGGAATGTCAGTCTCTTCTTATAAAGTGTTTTGTCCCTCTAAGATATAAAATATTCATTAAATAGTTGGAGGATCTTAAATTCCAGAAAGTCTGGCAGGAATTTAAGCCATAGAATTGAGAGGAAATGTCTGAAAATATAGTCAATATGATTCTAAAGTAGCTTGCATTGATAATGCTGTTGACCTACAGAATCCCAAGTATATTTGTAATAATATGGGGAAGCATTGCAAAACCCACACTTGGGAAATAACTTAACTGGCAATGTGCTTGTCCCTGAAGCATGAAGACCTAAGTTTAAGTCCCAGAATCCGTACAAAATTCCAGGAGTGGTAGCATACACCTGTAGTCCCAGTGCGGGAGAGAAAAGACAAGTGAGTATGTAGGCCTTGTAGGCAACATTCTAGCCTACTTGGTGAACTCCAGGCAAGCAAGAGACTCTGTCTCAAAAACAAGGTAAACAACGCCTGAGGAGTGACACCTCAGATGTCCTCCATACCCAGACACACATGAAGATACACAACCCAATAAATAGATTTGGATAAGCTAGGAAAAACATTAGAGGTTAGAGGTCGTCTAAGCTGGTGGGTTTTTTTTTGTTTGTTTTTTTTTTTTTTTTTTTTTGGTTTTTCGAGACAGGGTTTCTCCGTGTAGCTTTGCGCCTTTCCTGGAACTCACTCGGTAGCCCAGGCTGGCCTCAAACTCACAGAGATCCGCCTGGCTCTGCCTCCCAAGTGCTGGGATTAAAGGCATGCACCACCACCGCCCGGCAAGCTGGTGGTTTTTAAACTGTTTCACCATTCTACTTTGTTCCTCAAATCCCATATGACTGTAGTTTCTATATGTTTTTTTTTTCCCCTTGGAGCTCTTTAGTCAGATTCTCTAGAATTTTCAACCTAATAAACATGATCAAACTACCTTATACAGCTTAGAGTTATCAGGACTTGGGATCAGGGATACCCTACCGAAAAACACTTGATAAATGTTGACCACATCAAGTGTGGAAGAAGTAAAAGGGCAAGTTCCAAGATCTATATTCCAATAGAAATCCTCATTGGCCTAATCCTATGGTCAAGATTACCTACTGTGTATGACTGGAGGTTATGTCTGCACCTCTCCCTTTGCTCAAAACCACCTCCTTTACTAAAGCAAGGATTAACATTTTATCATAATTAGAGAATAAGGCCATCTTCTGGAATTCTTTAGAAAAATGAACATGATTAATATGCAAAAATATCATTAGTGGATTAATATATCAAAGCATCCAGCTTAACAATTGCATAGAATTTGTGAAACAAAAGAGATGAGGGAGTCCATACGAGCTGGTGCATGTGAGCATAAAGGAAAAAAAGGAAGAATATATATATATATATATATATATATATATATATAGAGAGAGAGAGAGAGAGAGAGAGAAGTATTTTACATTTTATGTGTGAAAGAACAGAGTGAGTGAGTGAGTGAGTGAATGAGTGAACCAGACAGGATCAAATATAAGGAGGGCAGGAAGACAAGCCCTACAACAGATAACCAGGGAAGACCTGGACACATGTGGACACAGCACCTGAAAACAAAATCCACACAGACAGTATGTGACCAGAATAAGGAGAGAAGAAAGCAAAGAAAGGTCTTTGCCAATTTCATTATCACCTGGGCCAGGCTTGCCTAATTCTATTTCCAGAACTTATATCAATGTAGTGACTGCTAGATCTGAAACCATTGTGAATTATTAAAGGAAATAAGTACATATATATGTAAATACATACATACACATACAAATTATCTGATTCGCTAGGCAGCATTTCTTTGCTTCTGTCTTTTTTGTTTGCATATGTGACATTGTAAATGACTTTGAAAATAATCTTCCCTTCCATCTATTCAACTATATTCATTTCCTCAGTCCAGGCTCTGAAATCCTTGCATAATGTTCAGATTGATTTTCAGCTGCTCTTGTAAAGCCTTCTAAGAATTCTGGGACTGGGACTGAGTCAGGGTGATGTGATTAGCTCTGCCTTCATGCCCCTCTAGGTGGCTTCACATTTGTTAGCCTTTGGTCTTTAACCTTCAAAGTATCTCCATGCCCCTGTGTAAAAGCTAAACTCAGAGCTTTGTCGTGAATATTAACTTCTTTTTGTCAGCTTTTACATGTATTTTTAAATCTCACTTTAAAATTTTTCTACCCACATCTCATTTTTCTTTCCCTTTGTATCTTTCCTTTCTTTCTCGTGGACACATGTAAATTGTTTTAAGGTATTTTGTGTGTGTGTGTGTGTGTGTGTGTGTGTGTGTGTGTGTGTGTGAGCAGCACAAAGCAAGGTTGAATTATATGCCATTGTTAATGCCATTTCGAAGGTTAATAGCGCTTGTTGAGTTTCTTTATGATTCTGAACATTCCTCAAAGAAAGCTCCCAGTGCCCCACCCCCACATCACTGTGGTGGCTCACATTTGCAGCAGTACCCAAAGTCAGATGCTGTACTTTCCTATTGCGAGCCAGTGCTTGAGACTCTGTGGTTGTCTGGTTGGATTGACCACTATAATTAGCACACACTGTGCAGCCTGCTCCCTTTTACACGCCTACCTCCCAAAATAAGCCTCTGCATTATCTTACTTTTTTATGATATCAACATTTATTAACACATTGTCAGTGAATCACTGACAATTTAAATTTAAATGTTTTTCCACAATTAATAACTTTGTGATAAAAGACACTGTTTAAAATTTTAAAGACATCATGAATATGGACATGAACCGAAGCTTTATATCCACTCATCAACTGAAAGAAAACCTTTCCATTAAGAAAAGAAGAAAAAAATAGTGATATAATTTTCACAAGAACAGTGTTCTGCTGCAATTTGTTATTGTGAGAATGTCTAAATGCCTGCCTCGTAGAAGGTTTGAATTTAAAATTCAAAATTTCAACTAACAGAACAGGCTCACAATCCCACAGAGATGTAATTACATTTTCTCTCCTTCAATTTCTAATTTCTTCAAGCTCCCAGGTTGCTACAGCAGCACTACAAAGATCTGGCATATTCAAAACTCAGGTTCTTCTTCGGTGGCCTCCAATTTGTTTCTTTTTTTCAACAACAAAAGCCTGATGCAAGCCAATGAAAATGATACCAGGAGTCCAGATTGGGTAAAACCCAGGAATATCCTCTCTCTTATTACAGCTCTCACTTGATAGGACATTTAACAGCCTTTGTACCCACTCAAAAGCAAACTGATTACAATTTCTTCTATAGACATGGTATATTTTTATTAAAGTGCTTGAAAAAAAACTAGGTTAACAGCCAACACAATCATTTTTAGGATTGGGTTAAAAAAAATGTTACAGTGCGTTCCTGTGGTTGTCAAAGCGGTGCTTTCTAGAAACAAAACAACTTATTCATTAACCCTATTACTCAGCCAAGGACAAAACTTGATTGTGGTTGTTTCTTTATTTCCCTCTCTTTTTCTTTTTTTCATTCAGCTGGATGATGGGATTCAGGTGCCTTTGTGCTGGCAGAAATCAACAGAGCTGATGAAATTCCACTTTTTATAAGAAGGACCTCGGGTTGTATGAACCATTTTTTTTTTTTTTTATTTACAAAAGCTTGTCAAGCTCCAGAAGCTTCACTATCCTCAAACAGAAAATGCAATTGTCCCAGGAAGGACTTGCCAACTGTGTCTCTTAAAAATACAATGGAAGAGACACATTCCACATATTCAAAGAGGGCATGAATAAAATGGATCCAAAAGAACATTCTGCTTTGTGTCTCACGGCAAACCCTTCTCCATTGCAAGGATGCGTTCCAATCAACATTTATCAAGCCATGGCAGTTGGTGGGCAAGGACAAATGTCTATAATCTGGTTTATGTGGATAGCCTGAGTGCCACACTGCTGGATTGAAAAGGGGAAAAAAATAAAGGAAAAATGTTAGTTGTAGCTAACAAATTACCTATGTTATTAAGACCACTCTATAAGAGCAAGTAAAAAGATCCTTAGTCTTGATTAATTGATGGAATCTTGCAAATTTGCAAGGAAGCCAAGCTCAGCCTCGAGTCATGAGCACTGGATTCTTCTACACCTGCCCATGCCTAAGATGGCAGCACTCATTTTGCTTGTGCTTTTATCACATAACACTAAAAATCATGAAAAGTTCGAACTTCTCACTTCCCCAGGAATGCCTCTTGACGAAGATTCATTGACGATTGATTGATACAAAGCCATAGTAAAGAAAAATGAGTAATGTCACACTGAAATTACATAGCCCTGAAGGAAACTATAATACTAGATCTAGCATGGAGTCCATTTTCATGACTGATTAAATTATAAAGGAAATGAATATTAATTTCAGTAATTGTGTTAACAAAGGAACAAGGTAATTGCCTCACGCTGAAGCAATATTAAAAATCATGTATCATTTCATAGGAATCATGAAAAGGGCATGAATATATTCTTAAATCACTGCCTAGGCAATTAATAAATATAACAAGATGATTTTGCCTTCTAGCAATAGACAGGAATAACCAGAAACCTAAGAGAAATTGATCGACATATCCAAGTGTCTGTGCAGCTCATTATGGGAGGAATTGTCTGAATACCACTCTCAGCTACACCTGTGCACACAGATGGTGAATTGCTACCTGAGGCTTGGCTTGGAAAAAACTCAGGAGAAAGGAAAGCATCTTTTTTTAATGAGTGTGTTCAAGTGTTTTAGAATGGAGCATACCCACTATCCAGAAAACAAAAGGACGGCTTTCCTTTTTTTAAAGGCAGTCTTCTTTTAATGAAAGTAATCCTACACACAGCAGAAATTTCAAAAAGGTAGAAGTTACGATTTGCTTCACCAACCCACCAATCAACTAAGACATCAGCATATTTCTTTGTTCTTTTTGGGGTTGGGGCTGGGAACAGCATCTTGTTTCATGGATTTGTTTTGTTTTCATCATTATGATCATCTGGAAATCCATCTGAATTAAGTTAAAAATGACTGATAATTATCAAAGTTTGTTGAGGGTAAGTGGCAAAGGTAATTTTCTACTACTTTGGGGAACAGCTATCACACAAAAATACTAACAAAACACCCATGAATGATGAAGTGTGAGGTTATGATGCTACTAAGAAACAGTACTTAGCCCTAGTATAGTTTTATGAGAGTGCCATTATATAGTGGCTCATCATTGACCAAAATGTTGTTATACACATGACTGTATACTAGAGATGCAAACATGCCTCTCCTGCCTACAAAGAATTTGCCATTACTGGCAAACATGGACCTAGAGCATCCTTTATGTCCTTTATGTTATCTTAGTTGCTTTAGAAGTGGGAACATTCATTCAGGAAATGAAGAAAGTAAGATCACATCTACTGAATTCTTCATGTTTACTCTGTCAACCCAAAAAGCTGGTCTGATGGAAAAAAAGATTGACAGACTGAGGATTGTGTTGTGTGGCCAGCCAGGTTATTTCACAGGACGGGGCTATTGCATACTGAGTTTCTCAGAAAACTTATGATGAGGTTAGCATGTAGGAAGTCTGTCAGTCAACTTCTGCAAAAAGAGACAAAGGAAGTAGAACAGAACAAACACAGAAGTAAGTCTACCATGCAAGTCCAAGGGAGCCTCAACTAACTTTGTAAGAAAAGAAGAAGAGGAGGAAGGGGAAGAGGAAGGAGAGAAAAAGAGAGAAAGAGAGAGAGAGAGAGAGAGAGAGAGAGAGAGAGAGAGAGAGAGAGACAGAGACAGAGACAGAGACAGAGACAGAGACAGAGAGAGAGAGAGGAAGCCAGCCAGCCAGAGTTGGTTGGGACTAATGATAGCTGGAGCTTTGTAATCTAATGTTGTCCAGTAACCAAATGCAATAGCTCCTGCAGAAAGGATAGTACTGCAGAAAAGGAAGTATCATAGAGCAGCAGTAAACCTAGACATGGGCTGAGAGCTAAAGGTTCTTTGCTAATAGCTCTTCCAGCAGCCTCAACTATGAGTATACTTTTCTGTGATGATCTGGGAAATATACCATCATATCACAGTGAGTGCTGTCCAATTTGTAATGGGGAATTTAAGCCAGCAAACAATACATGGCTTCTCTAAATTAGATGCTGAAAATGAAAATTACCCACTTTACTATTATCTATAATAATAAAAATCTGCTGGTAAAATGACTTTCTATGTCCAACATCTCCATGGCCTGATGCTTTAGTTATCTTGTTTTACAAGCAAGGAATACTTCCTCTAGAAAGTAATAAAAACCCCTGTTAGCGAGGGGCTAACATCACTTCCTGGCCAGTTTGATTCTTTATGCCTGAGTTGGCAAAAAAGGAAGTTAGGATATTACTCTATTATCTTAGAAATATCTTGATTATCAAAGGAAAATTGTGATTTTATTATATAGTGGAGAGAGGCAGGAATATATGTAGACTCTTCTGAGTTAAAAATTACTCCAATAAACCTGTTACTAGTGGGACCCTTTAACCCAGCAAAGGATTACTTCAGAAATGAAGAGTGTAATGCTCCAACAAAAAATTCCAAGCAGTTGAGGCACTGACACAGGAAGAGAAACATGTAGTAGTTCCTGGAAGAAAGGAGCTATAAATATGTAGTGTCCCATATGATCAGTTCAACACACAAAGATGGGAGATTTAAGTATTTTTCTTATGTGTTTCTGGATATATCTATGTAAATGATTTCCTGCTTCTATAATATTCATTATGTTAATAGTAATGAAGCCTATAATTCAGCATTTAAATTATAAAATATGTCCAAGTGCATTATAAATAACCTAAGAAAATGACAAGCACTGTCTAAAGTGGCATATAGCCTTGTTTTATCTAGAACACATGAAAGAGAAATCCCATTTAACAGAAGGCATCCTACTGAGCACAATTCTCACCGATGCATTAAGGTAGAGAATGCTTACATGTGTCAGGAATTAATGTCAAATAGTCTTTATGGCCAATACTGTGTTTATACAGCTTTAAAAAGTACCGCTTTCTCACAAGAGTCACGATGTCCCTCTCATTTGAATCATTGGTTTCCATGTTGAAGATGTTCTACTTTTAAGAAAGAGATGGAAAATTTCAAATGCTTTGTGTCATATCATGTATTTCTCCAGCTTCTCTCCACTGGCTCACTGACCTTCCTGTGCTGAATTCCTAGAAGTTCCTTGAAGGTCAGCTGCAACTCAGCATTATTTTTTCCGTCTGTGCTCTTTCCATCAGCATGCTCATCAGTGTATAGGGGCTCAATGAGCACATTTGGATTTCATAAATGCTTGTCTCCAAAGCAGTCCACTCTGTCTTCTGAAGTACAGAGCCATGTATCTAACTTGCTACTCATTGTCTTCACTTGGAAATTCCCAAGGCAACTCAGAAGCACATCTAAGACCAAATTCACTCTTTAACCAAAACATAAAGACCAACTCCATGAGTAGCACTATTACCAATCTCTTTCTTAAGGCAGAAGCTAGATGTGATCTTTATTGGCTTTCATTCAAACTTTATATATATAGCTTGTCTATTTGATTCCAGATCTTACATTCCTATATCTGTGCATTTCCACTGCCACAATCCTTTTCCAAGAGAGGGGAATAATGTGGCACTCTGAAAGAAAACCGTAGTGCCATCTGACCAGACTGCAATACTTCTCTTCCCTCTATCTAATATGTTCCCTGACCAACAAGTAACTTTCAAGTTGCAAATTTATTCATGTCCTTAAAATTCTTCAGTGAGTTTCATTGTTCTCATGTTTAAATACAACAGAATTACCATGAATCACGTAAATTTCTTGTCAGAAACTGGTGATGTTATATAGACCAACTCAATAACTCAATATCAATCATAATAACTAGTATTTGTTATTGATTTCTAACACATAAAAGCACTCTCCTTTAATATTTTATAAAACTGCTCAAAGGATAGCCCTACCTGACATTCTCTTCCCTTGCTGGGATCTAAAGCATATCGATCTTTCAAATCTTCAATTATGTGTCCTCTTTTCTGCTGTAGTATTTCAGTACATATTGTCTCTCTGTTTGTAATGATCCTTTGTCACACATACACACACACAAACACACACACACACACACACACACACACACACACACACACTTCAATAATTAATGCTTTTGTACTAACCTTGTTCAAATGGCCCTTCCTCAGAGGAACTTCCCTCAATGCTTTGGAAAGATAAAGAAGCTTTATTATATGCTCTTGCTTTGCATGTTTATTTCCTATATGGATTTAGTTATATTTTTGTTTTTATGATTATCTTACTTCCAATTCCTTCACATGGCTGTGAGTTCCCCAAAAGCAGGGTCAGTATGCTATCTGTAGAAGTTTTAATATGAATGACCATCATGGGCTCATATATTTGAATGCTTGGTCCCCACTTGGCACAACTGTTTGGGAAGGATTAGGAGGTGTGGCCTTGTTGGAGAAGGTGTGTCACTAGGAGTCAGATTTGAGGATTCAAAAGTTCATGCCACAAGGCAGAATCCTAAGTATTAACAATATTAACGAAAATAATCCTAAAAAGTGACCAAAAAAGTGGAGGATGGGGGTGTAAAAAAGATTGTTCTTGTGTTTTAGTAAGAAAATAAAATTATTGAAACTTTATAATGTACTTTCACATACATAATCACATTATTTCTACATAATAATCTGTAAGATAAACCCCTATCAATGTATCTTTACTACAAATCTCTGTAGATTTGTATCCATACTACAAATCTCTGCAGATATATATATATATATATATTATATATATATGAAAGAGAGATTATGAGAATTGTTTCATGCTGTTAAAAGACTGAAAAGTTCCATCACATGACATTGTTCAGATGGTGAAATTCAGATCCAGCCCAAATGCCTGATAAGTGGTAGTACTAATATAGCAGGACTCAAGAAAATAGATGTCTTTTCCAGAACAGAAAGCAACTTTTCCTCTTCCTCTGCCTTTTTGTTCTATATGAGTCCTCAGTCAAATAGATACCCACCTAGGAAGAATCATGTTTTACTCAGTTTACCACTTCAGATACTCATCCCTAAAGACCCATAAACATAATGCTTTATTGGTTACCTAGGGATTCCTTAGAGTGGTCAACCGGAAACATAAAGTTAGCCATCACATACACCTTCCTGAAAAGCTTTTGGGGTCAACACAATAATTACATATCAAGCAAAGCCCATAGAACTCTGTGAAAAGAAGACAAAACCATCCAACTACATTCCTAATAAATATACTAGCAAAATTAATCCTCCATAGGCTCTGTTCTTAAAAATAATCTTCAGTTTTTCCTTTGCAATCACACGCCTTTTGATTTGAGTAGATCTACTTGGAGATGCAGATCATTACTGGATTCAGTTCTAAGAGAGGCCAACCATAAGAAAATTTAAAAAGTCAACCTAGAGAAATCTTTTATTGTTGTTTTACTGTGGAAGAACTATACTCTGGCTGCTGCTTCTGTGGTTTTTGCTCCCCTACATCCATATACACATCGTACTGTGGAAAGCATCATGTTTCTCAGAGCCACTATACACAAAGGTACATTCTGGCAAGAGGGAGAACATTTAGCTACTTCATTAAAATGTTTCTAACTTCTGAGATTTCCTTTTTGATTGTGAAAAGAAGTTTGGGTGCATAATATTAACTTGTTGAGGCATAACACAGCTCCCATGTTTTGGTGGCCTCCCCCGCCCTCCATTTACCAATTGCTTATGAGCCAATCTGTATTTAAGAGACATGTATTAATTTCAGCAGAACAAATTGTATGCTATTTATCCTATTTTCTACATATCTGGGTCAAATAGAATTGCTAAGCTCATTTCATTAGTTTAAATTTACTTCATTTTTAAGTGCATCTTTTGAGCCCATTAGTACTTATAAAATTAAAGAAATTCATACTTTAACAACAGTGAACCCACCCAGCTTATCAAGATGTTTTATAAATGAAAGTCCTATCCAAAGAGAATATATTTGCAATGGTAACCCTTCTCCCCATAAGTTCACTGGTATTCTCCATCAGCTACATAACTCAATAAACAGAAAACACACCACTAGGACCAGAGGATCTAGATCAGATTAAAAGTCTCCATTTTTATCTTGCTGGAATTCATATTTCAGTTGACAAGGCAATGCCTTCAAACTATTTATGCCATTTATTCAGACTACAAGTCTAACTGGTGGGTTTTACAAGTGGGAGCTGTCATGTTCTTGACAAATAAGAAAACTCATACCAAGTAGAACATTTCTTCATGACCACAGCACAATACATACTGCAGGTCAAAATTTCTCCACAAGATGTTGTCATATACTCAGACATTTTACTTGACATATGACTTATCCTTGAAGAAAATGGAGGGCATTTTGCTGTGCTTATTCTGACAAAGTTTTCTAAGATATTCTGAAGTTGAATTCCATTTTGTAAGATGTCCAAAAGAAAAGTCAGTTTTCTCAAATTATTTTAAAAATAAGGCAGAGTTCAACAGATTTTTAAGTCAAATAAGTATATTTTATTCTTTTAAAATAAAATATAATTTATTCTTTGAAAATCTCATACATATATGCAGTGTATTAGTTCATATCAATTCCCCACTCCCCACCTTCAATTTTCCCCAGAAACTCAACACATCCCCTTGTAACTTCATGTTGTTTTAACTTTTTATTAAAATTTTTCCATACAGTATAGTTTGACCATGTTTTCCCTTCCCCAACTCCTCTCAGATCCTACCCACCTCCTATCCACCCATTCTTCATTTGCTCTTTCTGTCTTGAACATACACACTCTCGCTCTTTCATGCAAAAATACAAAAACAAGCTAAAAATCATAAAAAGAAGCAATAAAGCAAAAATACCAAAAGGAAGCAAAAAGCCTACCCCTACACACACCCACACACCCACCCACACACACACACACACACACACACACACACACACACACTGTGAACTATGTTTTGTGTTGGCCAACTATTCCTGAGATGAGGACTTATCCTAGAATGGGGTTGGGATACCCAGTCACAGTCCATTAGAGTCATCCATCACCTCTGGCTTTAACAATCTTCCATCTCCTCTTCTTCCTATATACCAGAGTTTTGAGGGAAGCATTTCAGTGCATCAGTCATCCTCAGAAAAAAAGTTTCTTCTTGTAATAGACAAGAATTAATACAAAGAACCACAGGTGGACAATGCGCAGACAGTTTGGAACACTCAGTCATAAGTGTCATGTCTTTGTTTTTATGTTCTATTTATTTGTTTCTTAAACTCACTGAATTCAATCACTGTTGTCCATATGCATATAGATGTAGGATCACCCACCAGAGCATAGACAACTATGGAGTGGCTACCTTTCAAAGAAATATGTCTCAAAACTTTAGGAAACTATTTAAAAACACCTACTTTCCTATATTCAGCCACCAACATATCAATAATTAAACCAAACAACAAATTACTATAGTCACTAAATTAAAACACTTCTAAAACAGTGGCAATGGGAATAGAAAAAGCGCAGATCCAAATCCTTCAATCTGGATGATTCTGAGGACACTGTAAAAGAAACTATCAGAATACGAAGAAAAAGGAATGGTGAATACTACTGTCCACTTCTGAAAGAAGAGATATTTTAAATATGGATCAGAGATTCGTGGCACAAGCTGGATAGGTAGGGACTGTCTTGGAAAGTAATGGTGGTTTAGTGACATTAAGATTTAAGAAAGAATCTTGCAAATGGACCCCATAGAGTGAATACAACTGTATTGTAAACATGTATTGGTTTTGTATGTGTGTAAATCTTCTAAACACTCACTAGATTATCAAGCAAATGGAAAGGTGAGATGCCCTGCAGATGTCAGACACTTTCTCTACTACTTCAGTAGGGGATCAGGGGAGCATATGTGAGTGATGTGAGAAAAGTCAATGAACTAAATTAACCAAAGTAGTTTTCTAGTCACCATTATTCACCATGACTGTGGAGTGTCCTATCTAGCAACCATATGGAACAATAATAAAACCTATACAACTTCCCAGCCGTCTGATTGCAGGTGACTATATTAAACACCTTTCATAAGGAAGAGCACTTTTCATTACTGTGGACACTCTGTCAGCCCCACTATGAACATGCTTACTAAATGCCTTTATTGCTTTACTATTATTTTTATTCTATACTATTAGCTTTGCTTCTAATGAATATTTTGGTCTAAACATAAAGATGTAAAGAGTCAGATTCCAACATTTCCTATTATTTTCATGTATCATCATAGAAAAGTGGATTTTATCACAGAACATCATGTCTACTGGCTTCTGGAAGATTCAGTTATAGCACCAGGTCATAAGAGACCATTTGTAAAGTAAGGATAAACTCCTAGTAGAGAGCTGCCTGTGGTTACATGTTCTGAAGAAGAAATCACTATATGGTGCAGTTTTTCTAAGAAATTATATGTCTGTACAAAGTAACATTTATTATTGTAGGCAATTACAATACATGTGTTTCTTTCACCAGGCAAAATTTTAGGCTGTACTAGTTTTGCTGTCTTAGCACCAAATGAAGAGGTCTTAGAGCAGAGACCAAACTATTAATCACACAGTACTTGAAACTGAGACAATCATATGAACAATTACAGAAGTTGAATTCATAAAACATTTTGGAAAAAGAGTATGAGTTGTGAGGATATATATATAGCAGTTACTCAATTGCCAAAGAGTAATACCTTATGCTACACACAAACACACACACACACACACACACACACACACACACACACACACACACACACAAGGGAAGTGCCACTTTTTGGTATTGCCATGCCCACTAGCAAAAGGTTAGTCATAAGCCAGGTCAAGCAGGACTCCCTCCATCCTCATGATGGAGAACAGGTGTCATCCAACTAGCCCAGTTAAAACAAAACAAAGAAAGCAACCTAGGTGCAGACTTGGAATAAAGCAAGCATGACATATCATAGAGAATACAGAGAATCATTCATATCTTTATGACCAGTTTACCCCCAAAATGGCTGTAAAACACACATTTTCCCTTTCTTCTCAATAGATTAAAATAATTGTATTTATATTAGTTAGAATTTTTCTGAATTCCTTTCTCTCTAACATTTTCTACAAATATTAAGGAGAGGAGTTGTAGAAGCCTCTTTTATACAAGTTTATAATTTCCACCCAAATGATATATTTATAAAATAGGACTGTGACCACAGTAGAAGAATGAATGGACAGACATCACTGTGAGACAGCATGATAACTTATAAGATTTTAGTCTTTTCTTTTGCAGAAAGATTTTCATACATGTGAAGAACAGTTTCGTTGTAAGAGGCAGGATTATGCTCTTGTTTCTCTTTGGAAGGTTTTGCTTCGTTAGGTTTATATTGTAGAATAGAAACCGTATCTTATTATGATATCCACAATGTGCCTTATCTCAGGCTGGCCCATATAAAAAACTCAATAAATACTGAAGCAACAACAATAATAAACCTAGATCGGTGGTTGAAGCAAAAAATAACTTTGATGAAATAAAAATAGAATGCCATTATAAGGAAAAACGGTAATTACTAGTTTCTTCCACAAAAACTAAAGCCTTTTTAACACAACTTTTGATCATCAATTCCATAAATCCTTATATTAGTAAATCATTGAAATCACAAGGCTTTGTTTAACCAATGCCTTTTCTATCTAATTGACTGACTAACAAATATTATAGAAAGCCATCTATTAATTCACTTGATTGGAGCATTTACATAAATTCAAATATCAATTAGTCCTTGGATACCTTTATTATTTTATTACTCTTAATTCTGGAATTTACAATACCCTCATGCAAGCTTATATATTCATATTACCAGTTAACATTTATATAAGTGCTCACTGATTCACCAAACACATGTATATCACAGAAAAAAATCTTATGACTTGACAGCTGACAGATACATTATCCACATTCTCAATAACTTCAGTGTTGTGGTTTTTATTTAACCCAACATCAATATTAATTCTAGGTTTGTGAACAAATATTTAATATACCAGTATGACTAGATATGGTGCAAAAAAGTATACTTCAAGGTCATTATAAAAAAGATGGGAGGGTAACCAGTTTTAAAAGTTAAGATAAATACAGAGAGGAAACATTATATAACTTAACAGAAGTAGGGTAATATAAAAGAAAATTAATAATATTTGTGAGTTGAGTTGCTGGTCTACATGACTCTTTGAAATGAAGAAAGAAAAGGACTCTGGAATGACCCCTCCCTTTCTGTGGTTTGTATTGTTGAGGACTGTGGTGCTGCTTAAAGACTTTAAAGGGTGAAGGAGGTCAGTTACAGAATCCTATAATGTAGGTGTCAAAACATTCATCAAATAGTGATATCAAATAGCGCCCTCTGGGCTGGGACTAATCTGAGAGTAACCAATGTCTGAAAATCAGTAGCATTGCCTATTTTGTACCATTTTTTTTTCTAGAAAAAGTCGGTAGTCTAGACTTGCCTTCCCCTCTCTCAGACCCTTTTCTAAGTGGACAGATATCCTATACCCAAAGTTATTGAGAAGGGGGCAGAGCAGCAGAACCAGGGTGCTACCCAAGTCTACTGATTGTCCCTTTACCTTGGGCTTGAACAGGTGAGTTGTTGTCACCACTATTGGTTGAGAAACAGCCTCTAGAGAGACCCGTGAAGGAAGAGGGAGTGCAAGCCTAACTCTCATTTCCCCACTGCTGAATGCTCCCCCTCTTCCTGTGCATAAACCTGCGGAGAGCGTCCAGCTCTAGCTTAGGAATCTATTCACACTTGTCTTCCTCTCTCATCGTTTTATTCCTTGAACAATACACCTTCTCCCAGATTCATAGCTTGTTTTATTTTGGCTTATGAGTCCTGGCATCCTCTTAACACCATTAGTGTTTCCTGTAGTCATTCGTGCCCCCAGTATTAGGCTTAGAGGTCCTTGAGCAGTACTTCTTTCTTGGATGTCTCCTGGGCTCACCAAGACAGTGTTGTGAAATAATGACTGAGAATAAATCTGTGCACACATAACTATCCAATGAGCAAATGAGATCTGATTCAACACGGCACACTCAAAGACCAAACCAGCACTGAATAGTTTTGAGGTTATTTATTTAAATATCTTCTGCTTGCTATTTTACTCATGGCTATATATTCAGTTAAATCTTCCCTCTGCATATGATGCTTTTATTCTCCAGATGAGTTCTACTTTTAATTGCTATTATGAAAACTGTATCCACATGGAATGTTTAGAGCAATGTTCTGGGGGTTTGTGTTTATTTCTTTTGTTTGTTTGTTTTTTTAATATTTATTTATTTTTACATCCCGACCACAGTTTCCCTTCCCTCCTCTCCTTCCAATCCCTTCCTTCTACCCCCACTTTGTGCCTCCCCACTCCAATCTATTCCTCCTCTATTTCTATTCAGAAAAGGGTAGGCCTCTCATGGATACCAACAAAACATTTGCCTTTATTTCTTTAAAATACTAGCACCAAGTCTAAAAAATGAGTTCATAAATACTTATTGACAGGCAGCCCTCTGGATCTGGAGAGTCCTGACTTGCTGCTCTGAAATTTCTCCAGCAGTATATGGCCAGTGCTGCAGCCTTCACCACCTACCCAGGCCACTCAAGGACCTGGTCCCTACTTCATGGTTAGCAACTACAAACCATCCACTTCAAGGCACTCTTCCTTACAAAATTGGAAATCGGGGAAATGAAAGTGTTTTGGAGTGCATTGGAAGCCTCTTTTTTACTACAGTCCCAAAGACCAGCTTTAGAAAGACAATTTGTGTCTAAAAAAAAAAAAGAAAAGAAAAGCTCTTATAAAGAAAAATGATAACTTCCAGCTTTATTTGTGTAGCATAGATAAAAGCAAACTGATTATTGATTTTTTAAAGTCTGCATTCTATAGAAAAGGTTTATCCATTTCATATCTAAAATTTGTCTGAACAGAAGGGGTGTGGGAATTACTGTAACACTCACTTAGCATGTCCGTGTTTTCCTCCTAACTGAATAAATGAAAATGTGGTATCTAAGGCTTTTGATTCTGTATGGATTAACTGGTCATTCTAATAACTCTGTGTAAGACGAATTGCTAAATGATCATATTAATAAAAAACCTGGAGCCAGATATTGGGGTTAAAACTGAGGAATAGGAAAAGCCATAGCCAACTGAATCTTACCAATTCTCAGTGTAGCTGGAGAGTTTTCTCTCCGGGTCCCGCCAAACCCCGGCAGTCTGACAGCCCACTTATAAAATAAACACACAGATGCTTATATTATTTAAACTCTTTGGCCTAATGGCTCAGGCTTCTTGCTAACTGTTCTTATATCTCAAATTAACCCATTTCTATAAATCTATATCTTGCCACGTGGCTTGTGGCTTACCGGCATCTTCACAGGTTGCTTGTCATGGAGGTGGCTGGCAGTGACTCTCTGCCTCAGCCTTCCACTTCCCAGAATTCTCCTCTTTCCTTGTCCCACCTATACTTCCTGCCTGACTACTGGCCAATCAGTGTTTTATTTATACAGAGCGATGTCCACAGCACCTCAGCCTCCAGAGAGCTACTTCCTGTATACCCATGCCTATATGTCTTTCTGTTCTGCCAACTCATTTCCTCTCTCCACCTAGCTACATCACTTCCTGTCTGTCTGTACAGACCTCCAGACTTCTATGGTTAGTGCTGGGATTAAAGGCATGTGTCACCATGCCTGGCTCTTTTCCCAGTATGGCCTTGAACTCACAGAGATCCTGATGAATCTTTGCCTCACAAATGCTAGGATTAAAGGTGTGTGCTACCACTGCCTGACTTCTATGTTTACTATAGTGGCTGGCTTTTTCCTCTGATCCTCAGATAAGCTTTATTGGGGTATACAGATAAAATATCATCACAGGCCCCTTAAACAGATAAAATAATACCACAACTCTCTTAAAATATATTCAGTCTCTTCATTATCCCTCCTCACATCCAGTTTGCTCATGTAGATCTCATCCATTTCTCTGTCATTGTGTCTTTGTGTCATTGTGGGATCCCTGTGTCTTTCTTAGGGTCCTCTTTTCCAGGTAGCCTCCCTGGAGTTGTGAGTAGCAGTCTAGTTATCCTTTGTTTTACATCTAGTATCCTCCTATGAGTGAGTACATACCATGTTTGTCTTTCTGAGTCTGGGATCGAGGGAAAGAGAGCTTAGGCAAGTGGGAGATACCAGCTGCATCAGGAACAGAGAGGGAGAACAAGGAAAAAGAGACCATGATAAATGAAGACCCCACAGGAATAGGAAGAAGCAAAGTGCTAGAGAGGTCCCCAGAAATCCACAAAGATACCTCCACAATAGACTACTGGCAACAGTTGAGAGAAAGCCCAAACTGACCTACTCTGGTGATCCAGTTGGCCAAACACCCTAACTGTCGTGCTAGAACTCTCATCCAATGACTAATGGAAGCAGATGCAGAGATCCACGGCCAGGCCCCAGGTGGAGCTCCAGGGGTCCAATCAGCGAGAAAGAGGAGGGATTGTATGATTGAGAATTGTTGAGACCTTAATTGGAAAAGGCACAGGGACAAATAGCCAAACTACTGGAAACACATGAACCATGAACCAATAGCTAAGGAGCCCCCAACTGGATCAGGCCCTCCGGATAAGTGAGATACATTATTAGCTTAGACTGTTTGGAAGGCACCCAAGCAGTGGGACCTAGACCTGTCCTTAGTGCATGAGCTGGCTGTTTGGAACCTGGGGCCCATGCAGGGACACTTTGCTCAGCCTGGGAGGAGGGGACTGGACTTGCCTTGACTGAATCTACCAGGTTGAGCTGAATGCCCAGGGGAGTCTTTGCCCTGGAGGAGGTGGGAATGGGAGATGGGTTGGGGAGAAGGGGGCGGGAGGAGGGAGGACAGGGGAATCCATGGCTGATACATAAAATTAAATTAAATTATAAAATAAAAAAATATATATTCAGTCTCCACTCCAGGAAAAATAAATCAAGCTAGCTAAGAGCTGTAAGTAGTAGAACATTCTAGATGAGTCTCCAGGGTTCTGAATATAGCTAGAGAGTTACCCATGTGGGGCACTGGGAAAGGGGGGAGGGAGAAAAAGAGAGGGAGAGAAAGAGAGAGAGGGAGGCTGGGTAGAAGTGAATAACAGTGATAGGACAAATTATGAGACTCACCACATTGGAGAAATGAAACCCATTTTCACTGCACAGCCATAAACAGTTCCATTAATATTTTGACTAACTAGGTAAAAGGTCTTGCAATTCTGGGCACTTCACCTTCATCTCTGTCTTCCCAAGAATCCAATTGCTTTGATGCCTACATAAAGCTGTCCAACAAAAAAAGTATTGCTGCTACCTTCCTTTAACATATTGTCTTTTTCAAGGTTGCCCAGCTACAGTTATGTTCTCTTATTGCTACTTCTCAAGTGAAATAGTGTTTTGGTGCCTCTCTCCCTCCCTCAGCTTCTGCTTACAGGGTCTATCATGGTCTCAGTATTTCCTGGATAACAATGATGCCCTCTATCAGGCACACAGCAATGGAGATCAACTGTAAGATGCAGCCCAGTCTGGTGTTAGGTAGTCATGAGTAAACAGAACTAAGAGTTTTTACTACTGATTAGTCAACTAGTAAAGGCAACTGTACTCACATAAACCATGTTGGGCAACATTTTAGATGGAGATAAGGAAGACTGAGAGGGATCTTTTTAAATCTGGAAGTTGTAGGGGTGAAAAAGGCAGCCAAAAAGAAGGGCATCCTACTCCTTACTAACCACTTTGAAATACATGTACCAGGGAGCGGCAACGCACTTGGATGCCGGCTTGATGTGTCCGGATGCTGTTCAGTATTGCCTTGTCTTGCTTGTCTACCCTGTCACACTGTCTGGCTCTTTTGACCTCTGCCTAGCACCATGCCTTTACTCTCTAATACTTTCTGACTAAATTTCTCTGATTACATTCTTTTTATTTCTGAGATAATAAGATCTAATATTTGGAATTTTTAAAAAATGAAAAAAAAAGTAAGAATCACCTGTAAAAATTGGTGCTCTGGCCTATTTACGTGTATTCTGTCACTGTCTCTGGGTGAAAAACTACAATAAATAAGAAATACATAAATAAATTATTTTCTAAAAAATGAACATAAAGAATGACACTAAATTCTATTTTCAGTATAAAAATAAAACTAAAATGTCCATTGACTATCATTTCAATACCAGCCTCAATCCCACTTTCTGGAGTAAAATGGGTTTGGCATATACTCTTCTAGCCTTCTTTTATGATTTTACATAAATGTATTGAAATAAAATAGCATACTTCTGTAGGTGATTCTGAATGTAAATGTATTGTGTGAGTACATTAATTTACAGCTTGCTTTGTTATTGGACAATTCTCCTTCAAGCATGTGCACTTTTTGTGAAGAACATTATTAGGCAGAGATTTTGTTGCAATTTTAAATGGAATTCGTTTTCTATTCCATTTTATATTTGGGTTATTGTCAGGGCATAAGAAAGTGGTTGATTTTGTTATACTGATCTGCTATCTAACACCCTTGCTGTACTTTTTCATTACTTCTAAGAAGGTAGGTCTTTTCTACTTTCTTATGCCCTCCAGAGGAACCAGATGCCGTGTGTCATCTGTATTCCTGAAGACTAGATCATTTTAACAGGGTTCTGAAAATAACAAAATTCCAGTACAATGAAACTGTGATGCCCCATGAGGTTCTTGATAATGGGAATTGGCCTGTCATGCTCTGCTGATTTATAGCTCAGTCAGACATCACACTCACTTGGTGGCTGCCTCTCCTCCTATATGCCTACAAGATAATTGCACCGGCCTTCTTTCTGTGGTTCTTTTTTAATGTCACAGCACTAAGTTATAGCTACAATCACTTTTCTAAGGTCTAAAGTCATGTTTAACTCTCCAAGAATAGGCAATAGTCGGGAATGACAGAGGCAAGCCTCATAGAGGGAACCTGCACTAGATTTGGGGGGAGAGAAGCATTGCAAGCCAAAGGGTTGAAAGGAAAGGCATTGTCTAACCAATATCCCTTAGAGATCACTAAGTAAAAAATAAATAAAAGTCAATCCAAAATGAAATAGTTCCTACTGAGGACGAGTAATATTCCATATGTCCGTGATGTTTTCTAAAGCTCTAAGTGAAAACTGTTTTGATTTGCAGGTTTTCAAGCAGGTCCTAATCTTCATTCACACTGTAGCAATAAGGGCAGTGAATGCTTATGTAAGGCAAGACCACATTATAATCCTTCTGTCCATTGCCACTTAATCAATAGCTGACTGCCCTGAGCTACACAGTGGACACATCAGTGACAGTCATTCGAGACCTCACAATGCCTGAAATTAATGAATTAGCTCTTCCTTTATTCTATCTTCAGCTTCTATGTGAACAAAACCTCTTAGAGAAAACTTGTCTGCTTTTTTCTTTCTCTGTCTCCTCTCTCCTCTTTCCTTTTCTTTTTCTCCAATCCACCTATCCTTTCAGAGCAGTTCATGCAAACAAAAAAAAATAGTAACAGAAACATTATTTTCCACACCAAGATAGTCTGGAGGATTATTCAAATGGTCACCATGAACCTACCCCCAGCCTTCACCTCCCAGCTAGGTTTAGCATTTGCTAAAGCTCGGTAGAAGTGAATAGAGAACCAGTTGCTAAAAATGCCTTAGAGAAAAATAGAGGCACAGTGGATCTGGGCTGCTCTAAACTCTCAAAGTTTCCAATGACATGCTGAGCTCAGGATCCCTCTATATTTATGCTACATTGCCTATTTTATCTATTACTGTACAAACAAACATACATTAAGTTGAATTTTACACTCTCAAAACTACATGACAATCATCATAAAAATATCATCATAGAAAATACCATCATAGAAAAAATAGAAAGAAAAATGCAGACTATATACAGACCATTAGCACAGAATCAGGTGGGTTTTTTTTTTTTTCTATCTGATTTTGAAGTGTCAAATTAGCCATAACTAAACTGGATCTCTCACTCTTTTTTGTTTTTAATTTTTATTTTGCAATACAATTCAGTTCTACATATCAGCCACAGATTCCCTTGTTCTCCCCCCCTCCTGCCCCCCTCACCTTCCCCCCAGCCCGCCCCCCATTCCAATCTCCTCCAGGGCAAAGCCTTCCCCACAGACTGAGATCAACCTGGTGGACTCAGTCCAGGTAGGTCCAGTCCCCTCCTCCCAGGCCGAGCCAAGGGACCCTGCATAGGCCCCAGGTTTCAAACAGCCGACTCATGCAATGAGCACAGGACCCGGTGCCACTGCCTGGATGCCTCCCAAACAGATCAGGCCAATCAACTGTCTCACCCACTCAGAGGGCCTGGATCTCTCACTCTTGCTGACTGAAATAGAGGTAATTTATGAGGTCGTTAAGACTAATGATCGAACAGACTGAATATATCTTAGTGTTAGATTAAAATATTAAGTCCTACAGCTAAAAGTTTTGATTTTATTCTCACTAAAAAAAGAGAAAGAAAAAAAGAAAAGTCCATTTTGGAGATTTAGCTATAAATGTTAGAACATTGCCTACGCATGTGCACAAATCTCACAAATGAAGACAAAAACCATAAAAAAATGCCTTTGTATGTTTCTTAATTATTCTCCTACTAGATGTAACCTAGCCAAAAAAGAAAAACAAACCATAATTCATTCTAGACTATGCAGCACAGATCCTACCACAATGATGGGAGAATGTCGTGCTTTGAGTCAAGCACAAATATCATTTGGCAAGATCTTGGTCACAATATATTACGGTTTCTAATCAACAAATGATTAACACACACAGAGGGAATAATTTCCATGGGTCATGGAAAGAGAAGGTAAATTTCCAGAAGAGTTTTGTTTTAGAAAAGCTAGGTATCATTTTGAGAAAGACAAATAGTATCTAATAATATCATCTGTTTAAGAAAGCTTCCGGTTTCTGGCAACCCAAACTAGACTACTTGGTAAGAAAAATGATGTACAAAGCTTTAAGAATATATCCAGGCCAAGCAATAGTGGCACATGACTTTAGTCCCAATACTGAGGAGGCGGATCACTGAGTTCAAGGCTAGCCTGTTCTACAGGGTTCTAGAACAGCCAGGGCTATACAGAGAATTCAAGTCTTGAAAAACAACCAAAAAAATGATATTCATGGATATCCTCTAACCTTCATACAGACACAAAAACAACCTTACTTTCACAAACTTATTCACCACACAAAATATTTTTCCATTATGTTTTTCAAAATTGTTAGGAATCAAAATTATCTACTTTGCCATACATGGATCCTTTCAAAAACATTTGACTACATGAAAATGCAATTAATTTAGTTTCAAGAATTATGTTGAAATATATCATGAATAGGAGAGAAGAATAAATTATGTCCTTTAATGGGAAATCTTGGTATAATGCAATAGGTTTAATTGTAAAGTGGTCTTAAGAGTGAGAAGAGGGAATAATTCTTATGAGTACATTGTTACAATAATTCAAATAAAAAGATTTAATCATAGGACTAGATCAAGCATGCAATTTCCTTCTTTCCATGAGTAGAGGTTTAAAGTGTTTTAATCATTAGCCTTAGATTTCTATATATTTTTTCATATTCAGCCTATTACTAAAATGTAATAATGAGAGAAAAGAAAAGAAGAACATGAACTGAGTGTTCTGCATCTTCAAGAATGTCAGATCCATTCTGCCATGTGTCAAAGAAAAATCTTAGAAGGTACTTAAAGTATTCTGCCATGGTGGTAAGCAACATGGGGGAAATGTGACAGTTCAGGGCAAAGGGAACACATTGCAGTGACAGGTTGTCATGACACAAAACTCAGTAGCTAAAAGATGGCAGAGAAGTTGGGCCACCCTACACTTCTATGCAAAGATCTTCATGTCAATGGCAATCAACTGCTTGCGGCCTACGCATGATCAGGAGAGCATGCAGTTCTGAATGAGACTGTCAGAAATCCGTACAGTGGGCAGTTCTCAGAGTGTAAACAGATCACCCATTAATTTAATCTTCTAACTTTCTTCTGAGAACCTACTCATTGGTAGGTCAAATCAGAAATAAAAAACAATATCACAGAGGAGAGCGTAGAAAGAACTAGTAGCTTGAATAATACCAGTGTTCTCTGGAATATCTCAAGCAGATAAGATATTAGGAAGCTATCTACAGTCAGGGGCTTCTTAAGAATAGAGCAACTCCTTGTTCTGAGGCACCAAAGAGACCTAAAACACTGCAGAACCTGGCATGGTCATTTTTTTTTTTTTGCAAACAGTAGAAAGAAACTTAATGATAAAGGCATTTATAAAAATAAACTGATCTGAGATAGATTTGTGAATTTCTAGGATTTTTCAAGTAAGTGTTCTTGCTTGAAATCCTAATCACCCACCTCTGTGTCAGTTGGCAGAAGTGCCCTATATTTAAGAGAGCACATAAATATCTAGTAAATCTTCACATTCCAGGGATACAGTTACCAAATAGAAAACCGGTAATAGAGGCAAACACTTGTCAGGGTGTGCCAATTGTTTCTGACCACTTCTCTTTTAACATTCGACTAAAATTGTTTTCCTTTTATGTACTTCGGGCTGTTGATGGCAAAAGCAAAATCCTTGCACTGATGAATATGGGACAAAGGTAACAAGGGAGGTTTTATTCTACAGGATGTTTTGACAACCCCATGCAATGCAGCATTTTGGAAACTGAGTCAATAGTCTTCCTAGTCCTTGAAAGTTGTTCTCTTTGTTTTGCTTTACTTAAAATAAAAGAGAAGTAATATAAGCACTTCGGGAAAAGGGAGAAGGAAAACATATCATCATTATGTCAATATTATTTAGCTGAAAGGGGATTCATTACTTTTAATGTGTACTCTTTACACATTCTATGATAGCTTAAATGTCATGGCAAGAGAATGCAAACTATTGTTAATACGCATTCGAGCTCCGCCTTGCCAACTGCATTAATTGTAATTAACTCACAGACTGACAACTGCATATTGATAGACTGTGTGGTGAAGGCTCCTTTACTGTTACTATGTATAGAGTAGATGCATATTCACAGGATAAATGATCAGCATATTTCAGACCTATCACATCTAGTCTCAGAATTTTTTCTTTATATCCATAAATACAACCAAGGTAGTAAAAACTGTTTGAAATCACTAAGAATAATTACATGAGCAACAACCATTTGCCTCACCATTTGTATCCTTTGCTGCTTTTAAAATAAGTGAAGCATCTATTGAAAAAAAACTAATGATGCATGACACTGAATTTTAAATAGGAAGATTTTTTTTATCATACACAAAAAATAACATATATATGCATCAAGATGGGCTCATATTATAGACACCTACAAATTGTACTGACTCCTTAACATGGTTTGCATGGGCTGTAAAACAAGATGGGCAAGGGACAAAAATGACCCACGACCTATTAGTAATGACCTTGTTCATCCAACCATTCACTTTTCTCCTTATTGAAATGAGGAGCTGTAGTGGGTAGCCATTCCAGCTTTGTTCTGGAAGTTCCAACCCCCATTGAGACTTCGGCAACTGTCACGCCTACAAGGCGGGGCCAAGGGAGGCGCCTGGGGACCCGAGATCCGGATCGGCGAACGCGCGCTTGGTTCCAGGACGCTGGATGGTGGAGGTAGACAGAGGAGAGCTCCAGAGAACACCGCTGGACTGTGATACACCTTCCCCAGACCCCGCGACCTACCTATCCCTTAATTTGTAAGTTACGCCATTAAATAAATCTCCTTTTAACTACGTGGAGTGGCCTAAATAATTTCCCCAATATCTGGCGCCCAACGTGGGGCCCGAACCCACGACCCTGGGATTAAGAGTCCCATGCTCTACCGACTGAGCTAGCCGGGCTACGTATAAGACATTATGGTAGATTATTGTGTATACTAGTAAACAAATTTAGTAAAATAGCAGCCTTAAATAATTTGCACTGTAATTTGCACTGTTATGGATTCTTATATGTTGATACAAATGTAAACTATTTTTATATTCCTGTTTAAGATAATTTGTATATTGATACAAATACAGAACTATACTTGGTATAATGTACATATATTTCTCCTCTTATTTGAAATGTTTGTATATTGATACAAATGTAAATTTATATCTGTCATACTTTATGTATGTTCTACTTCTGTTTAGGATATTCGGTATATTGATATATATTTAAGATTATTGTCATATTGCATATCCCACTACATACTCCTACCTCTGTTATAAATATTGATATATATTTAAGATTATTGTCATATTGTATATCACACTATACACTCCTACCTCTGTTATAACATCTTGTGTATTGTCACAACTTTGAAGTCATCGTTCTTTACCATACACTTGCTTATAGACTGTCTACCTTGTTTACGTGAAGCCTTAGTCCTTAGGTTATTTCAGTAGATAAGACTTGTAGATTTATAGTCACCTATGCTTGTCATCTCTATAGTTACGTTAATCAGGTTATACAGATTTACAGATACATAGGTCAGATGGACAGGTAATCTTCAACACTTCATAGACCTAGAGAATATGGCATTTAAATAACTTAGAATTCTGTTGATGCGAGACACAATTGCTCCTGGCTGCACCAATTTGATCCCGAGAGAATGTTGGGCTTCTAGACATTTCCATTTGGAAGTTTGTCTTCTTGGCACAAAATGGCCTACTGGGCAAAGAACTGCCCTTGCCTCGACAGCTGACAGTACAAATGCAATGCTATCCTTTCTGGACAAGCGGGACACAAGGAAAGCGACCACTGTACTCTGCCAAGACAGGGTAAGATGGTCTTTCAGAATTCCTGCTTCTGAAAATGGTCTGTCAGATACTTTAGGCCTGTAGCCAATTTGAATGCACCAACAATGCTGAGAAACATTAGGTGATTGTCCGGGCTGCCAGCTGTCTCGGTCTACACTCGCAAGATTCCCGAAAGTTGCTTGCATCCATCTACCATTTCTCAGGTACCATTACATTCCTTCTCAGGTCTTTGATGGGATTGAAGACTAGCAGTTATAGTTACAACTTAGTAGATAGAACATATTAAGTATTAGATTCAGGTTCTTTAGGGTAGGACACCTTTTGGAATGATCTTTGTAACATGCCATTTATCTATGCTCTATACTTCTCTGGATTTTAATATGTGTTTCTTGCTTGATATTGTTTGCATTGGTTGTAGTTCCATCTTATCTAGGTCATTATCCCTCATTATTCCTGGACAATATTTGATAACCATTCCTTTGTATATAGTCTTGTATTAGGTTAGAACTTTCTTATTTAGACAAAAAGGGGGAGATGTAGTGGGTAGCCATTCCAGCTTTGTTCTGGAAGTTCCAACCCCCATTGAGACTTCGGCAACTGTCACGCCTACAAGGCGGGGCCAAGGGAGGCGCCTGGGGACCCGAGATCCGGATCGGCGAATGCGCGCTTGGTTCCAGGACGCTGGATGGTGGAGGTAGACAGAGGAGAGCTCCAGAGAACACCACTGGACTGTGATACACCTTCCCCAGACCCCGCGACCTACCTATCCCTTAATTTGTAAGTTACGCCATTAAATAAATCTCCTTTTAACTACGTGGAGTGGCCTAAATAATTTCCCCAATAAGGAGCATAATATTTATGTAGATATTTGGATTTCCAGATGGGAGAATAACTTTATGGAGCACTTGCATAGTGGGTAACACAGAGTCAACACTACAGAAAGTACTATTACTGCTGGCACTAAAACAGAACAAATAGAAATTAGTTGTTCTCTGACCATATAGAATTTAATAATAGCTGCTATCGGCCTTCACTGTGGTTAAGACTTTGTTTCAGTGAACAGGAAATTCAGAATATAACTCTAAGATCTTTCTCTCTTTTCAAAACTATTCTTCAGTTGTGTCTGGCTTTAGTCCCATTTTGATGATCCCAAAGCTTTGTGATCAAAAGAAAGGACTAAGATAAACAGCCTACTATGATTAATATGCCCAATTCTCCTGTGAAATAGAACTTCAAAACTACCTGTTGATCTCACTCTTTGGTGGTTAATGTTAATTGTCAACTTGACAGGACCTGTAGTTACCTGAGAGAACAAGCCTCCTGGCATACCTGTGAAGAATTCCCTCGTTTAGGGGAGCCTCTGCACATGTCTGTGAGGAATTTTCTCAATTAGATTAGCATCTTGGTGTCCCAATGAAAGATTATCTACTTCAGGTTGAGGTGGCAAGATCCACTTTAACCATAGGTAGCACCCCTCCATTGGCTAAGGTCCTGGACAAAATTTAAAAAAGAGAGAAAGTAAACTGAACACTAGCATGCATCATTCCCCTGATGGTATATTCAACATGACAAGCTACCTAAAGCACCTGCCAACATGACTTTCCTGCCACAATGGACTATACTCTCACAGAGAGATTGAAAAAAATGGTCTCTTCTTTCCTTCAGCTGCTTTTGTCAAGGTATTTATCATAATAAAAGTAATTATGACACATCCTTTCCTAGAATAAGGTTTATGGGGTTTTTTTTCTTCACATACCTAACTGTAACATAGAAAAAGTAAAGTTGCTTTTTACTACTAGACAATGAATAGTTACAATCAGTAGAGCCTACTACCTATGGTCAGACTCCTTGCTCACCCTTGATGCAGAGGGGAGGGGCTTGGTCCTGCCTCAACTGAATGTACCAGGCTTTGCTTACTCCCCATGGGGGTCTTACCCTTTTGGAGGAGGGGAGGAGGGGGTGGGGGGATGGGCCAGGGTTGAGGCGGGGGGGGGGGCAGAAGGAGAGATGAGACGGGGATCTGTGGTTGGTATATAAAATGAAAATGAAAAAAGAATATTTATCATACATCAAAATTTGTATTAAAATCAAAAATTGTATTAACGGGGTTCTTAAGCAAATCAAGTTATATTATATATTCCATGATACTTTTAATTGGAAAACATTTAAAATTCCATTGCTTGCTTAATCCACTACTCTCCTAAGGATGTTGTTTCAAACACCATGCCTGGGAGTCGGAACATCTAACAATTCATGCTAACGAACTGTGAGATTCAGTGTTCCAGGCTAGCACTCAGGCAATCAAACATGTCATGTGGTTAATTGTACAGATCACAGGAAATGGTGAAGAGGTGATTTTCAATAGTCCTGCCAAATTCTATTACACACACTGAAGAGTATCAATGCTTTGATCTCCTAAGGTTAGCACTGATACACAATTAATCAGTGTTCATTGATAGACTGCAAACTTTTGTGTATTGTTTAAATATGACTGATTTGTTTTATTTCTCTGCAGCTCTTGAATTATCTTCATGTAACCTAGATTTGTATAATCCCATATCTTGCCATGGATTTGGAATTAAATTTTTTGCTTTGAAGATAAATCCTGGTTCTGAAAGAAAGAAATTCAAGACTGTCATATTTCCTACAAGAAGTTGTACAGAAAACTGAGATGCTGCTCAATAGATAGTTTAATACATGGGCATTCCCCACTACCACCTGCATTTTACATTGTTGAGCTCTCAAATCCTGACAATACTATAAAGAAATGGCTTTGTCCATTTTAAAGTGCAAGGAAGAAAAACAAATCAAGAAACATTTCACTTGAGTTCCCTTGAATTCCAGCTGTGCTGTGTTCTTTCACATAAAAGCAAACAGAATTGCACGTCATCTCAGACAAGCTTGACAAACAAATCAGAAGGCCATGCAGTTCTCTCCCCAGAGCTTTTAAACATCACTATCAGTCATGTTCCTGTTAAAATGGTGACTGACCTTCTTGAGAGCTAAAACAACACATGCTAGAGACCTAGCAATGTCCTTTTACAGGTTTTATGATTTCAAATGTGGGAGAATTCAAAGAGATGTTTTGGAGCAGGTGAGATTAATTACTCATAAAATTTGTGTTATATATTTCATCTTTTGTAGCAGCATATCTAAAAGACAAAAATCATGACCATTCTTGCAAACGAAATCTCAAGACAGGCACATTAATCTCACTTCAGAAATAAAGACATTCTAAAGTCTCCTAGAGTTCCTGTGAGTGCTTGTTGAATACTTTTATCAGCAACAGTTAAAGTGTAGACATCCAGGAACTATCTGTAGTCAATAAGGATAAAATCATCAAAGAGCTCAGCTTCAACTCCTGGATATCCTACCCACCAAAAGCAAGCATTTTTGTGTAGAAGACAGAGGTCACAGAAGAAATGTTCTATCCTTCTTGGCTTTTACTCCCTGAATCCATACATAAGACACCAGCTGAGTAGCTCATCAAAATGAGTATAAATCGAAAAGTGAAAGAATTTTGTGTTTTATAACATGTAACCCATTCAAAAGATCAAAGATCTCTATTATTGTATCTCTTCTTACTAAATGATGATATTAATAACCTTCCCATTGCTGTAGCTCATTGATAAGGGTATAGCTATCCAGAAAAGCATGAATTAAAACCATGGTCAGGAACCAGTTTTATAGTCAGGCATAGTGATGTATTCTTGTTATCCCATCTTGAAGCAGTGAGATCATGATTTAGATACCAGCCTGTGTTATATAGTGAGACTCATATGAAGAAGAAGAAGAAGAAGAAGAAGAAGAAGAAGAAGAAGAAGAAGAAGAAGAAGAAGAAGAAGAAGAAGAGGAAGAGGAAAGAGGAGGAGGAGGAGGAGGAAGAGGAGGAGGAAGATTAAACAGGTGTTTTTCCAGGTAAGTGTAGCTACCATGCTTCATCAAAGAAGCCCTACTTTACAACAAATGGAGACCTCCACAGAAAACCACCACAGGACACAATGCAGAGAGCAACGGATGATGGGAAGCCTAGCACCAACAGATTCATCTACATCAAAACTCCTGCATCTGTGACTCATAGAACATCTTAGAAGAGGAGACAGAAAGATTGTAAGAGCCATAACACCAGGAAATCCTTCATTAAACAGTCTTTCCTCGAAATGTCTACATAAATAAGACAGCAACGATGGCAATATCAAATGGACATGTTAAAGTAGTGGGATGGGGTGGATTTCACAGGATCCAAAAACCAAACAAAGAATTACAGACAAATATGACTACTAGAAAAGGGGAAATTAGCCTCTCCCACAGGTGTCCAAACTCAGAATTGTCAGCTTGGAGACCATATACATCCAACCAACAAAAAATGTACACAATTCAGCAAGTTTTATATATATTTGTATGTGTATATCTATATATTTGTGCATACATACATAACAATGATAAGCAAAGGAAAAAAAGCTATCTACCTGAGAGTAGTCAAAAACATAGGAGGAGTTTGAGGGT
This sequence comes from Peromyscus eremicus, assembly GCF_949786415.1. NCBI lineage: Eukaryota > Metazoa > Chordata > Mammalia > Rodentia > Cricetidae > Peromyscus > Peromyscus eremicus. Next base: position 35,321,340 of record NC_081425.1, read on the forward strand.
GGACAACCGGGAGGGACTAGGGAAAGAAAGGGGTGGAATAAAATGCTGTAATTCTATTTCAGTTTTTAAGTGTGAAAATTCAAAAATAAGATGTTTTTCCTTGGAGCAATAATCTTCCTTCAGTCCATCCTTGTATAAGACAAAAATTTAAAGAAATACCATTTTATAAGAATTTAAGAAAACACTAATATGCTAATTATCACTAAAATGTAGAATGGATTTGCTGTCTCTCTGATTATTTTTAAAGCCAGGGACACAACTTTTTGAGCAGACCAACATTTTTCACCTCATCAATTCTTACTGCTCATTAAGGCATGATCAACTCTTTGTTAGAGCTTCATTTCTTTTCATTATTTTGTCTCTTCATGTTCAATATTTCTCTGCATTACAGCATCATTTCAAATGTATAGCTAATGTAAACTATCAGCAGTGTTTAATACCATGATCCACTACTCACCCACTCTATTTCCTACTTAATTTCTAAACCTAATGCTCAGCCTCCAATAAAGTAAAAAAGAAGTGACTACTGGTGGGATTACAACAAGCTTTGGGATCCTCATTCCTACTTATAGATAGGGCATACACACATATGCATATTCACACACCCAAACACACACATGTGCATCCCGGACCCAGATTGCCACTCTCCAAGGCCCATTTCATTCTCAACAATCTACTAACGTGAAAATTTTCCATGAGAAGGAAATAAGGACTTTTAAGTAAATCATTTCTCAACAATAGAACTTATGATACAGACCACATGACCTTGTATAACTGTCAGAGTAGAAATAAGCAGACCAGATGACTTTGGTTACTGCAGATGTATAAGACAAGGGCTCAGTCAGGAATTATTGCATGACATCCAAGGGGTGAATTCACACCAATTTACACAAAGGCTCCAAATTTGCTGATAGCACACAAAAACATAGAGAGATATGACCACAAAATAATTTGATGCCTTTTTCTGGCAACAATCACTCTAGAGTCCTCTGTGCTTGCCTCTATCAGAGACCTAAAATATTAACGTATGGTATATCATTTACATGCTTGGATGTCCCACAGAACTTAAGATCCTTGAAATCACAGTGTTTTAAACTTTTATATGTTTGCTTCAGAACTGAACACTAAACACAACCTTCACAGCACAATTACCTAGAGCTTAACAAATATTATATTTTCAAGTACTACCTTAGGCTTCTGAATCATTGTCTATGGCAGTATAGACTGAGACGCATTTCCCTGGGCTCTTAACAATTATTGTTATACACCATATGGGTGGATAATAATTTTAGTTAATATCTAATATCAGTTGAGTAAAAGAAACAACTCTGCCTCTAACCCTTTTGCCTACTGTCTACACAGAGAAAGGTCAACAAATTTGAGGCATTGTATACCTCAGGAGAAGGCAGTTAACATGAATTACAATGTAGATGAGATTCTGCCTAAGTTTATATGAATCTGGTGAACTCAGACAGTGCATAAAGACTCTGGGCACACAAAACACATAGAGAAAAAGATGCTGATCCATCCAGTCTCCCTTCTGTATGACTTCAAAAATTTACATTGCATATTTATATAGTTTATTTAGGAGTCAAAATAAAGGCCCATGTAAGGGAATAAAAAATTGGTTATCATCTTATCTCCAATTCTTCTCCTTGAGCCTCAGAAATCATGGTCTACAGTAGAGAGTGCAACAGCTACCCTAACATTCCTTAGATTTCCTGTGTAATCAGCTTTTATAACTTAAGCTGCTAACACACCATTTTAATCTTATATGCACTTCCATGATCCTGACCCAGTTTCTCTCTGTCGCTGTCTCTCTGTCTCTCTCTCTGTCTCTCTCTCTGTCTCTCTCTCTCTGTCTCTCTCTTTCTCTCTCTTTCTCTCTCTCTCTCTCTCTCTCTCTCTCTCTCTCTCTCTCTCTCTCTCTCTCACACACACACACACACACACACACACACACACACACACTTTGGCAATCATTTGCTGAAAATGGCCAACAGGTAAAAAGCAACCTTACATAACGAATATCTACATCTGATGACTGTAGTTTCCTTCCTTGGGATTCATTAGGATGACCTCAAATGTCTGAGAAAAACCACAATCAAACTTTTCTTTATGGCATATCTCTTCCAAATATAACAAAACCAGTACGTTAGTCAATTGGTTGAAGGGTTGGGACATGGGTTGCAGCTGTCATTTTGCTGGAGCAGACTTCCCAAGGTATTGCTGTGTTTACAAGAACAACAAAAGCAGTGCCAGCATTCAGAAAACATGAGACATCCATGCTTGGAGGAATTATTTTAACAGGATTTGTATTCTGCTAGAAACACATCAGGATGTAGTTGTACATTCTAAGAAAGTGGATCTTATGAGTGCCAGGCAGGTTACCCAGACAAACACATTGGCTGGAGTCATTCTCTCATGTTCCTTCCAATTCTCCATAGAACTACTTCAAACTTCAGTATGCTTACTAAGTATCTGCATATAATGTTAACATGCAAATTCTGATTTAACAGGTCTTAGGGTAGGCATGGACTTACAATAATAACAAGCTTCTGGGTAATAGCAATATTATCTCCTTGCAGGTTATACTCTGAGTAGTCAATACTAAAGGACAACATACCTAATACAAAACAACCCTGGCAAATTCCCTTTGAAACTGATAACCATGTTGTGATACTATATACAGAATGTCACACACTGGGCTCCAGTTGATGAGGGAGAACACTTCCAAGGTCAGAGGGAAAGACTACTTTGCTCTTTAAATGTAGATAAAATATAAATGCAGAAATTAGGTACTAGCCTAAAATGGTAATTACAATATGTCCACATTCTAACTATTTTCTGTAGCACTAATGAATATTCTAAACCTTTTTGAAATGTCCATGAAGAAATTCAAGGATACAATCCAGGGTAGTGAAAACTGTGCCCTAGGGCTCTACAAGAAAATGCCCAGTACGAACAGAAGGCTGCCCACACAGAAGGCTCTTTAAGAGCATCTGAGTCACCCTTGGGCAACTGGGATAACATGCCCAGGAAACACGGCTCCCAAGCACTGGGGACGAATCATGAACAGCTCAGCTCTATTCTGACTGCCACTTCCATACTTCCGCCACCTTTGGTTTCCCATTGGCTGTTTGTTCATAGTTCTTAATTCACGTGTTTTCATAACAATATTAGAGGGTATTTCTTCATTTCATCTTAGTCCAACTGTCTAAAAAATAATTTACATTTTTTAATTATCTCTTTTGTTTTTCTTTTTGAGGTAGGATCTCATATAGCCCAGCACAAGCTCAAATTCACTATGTAGTCAAGGATGTCCTAGAGTTTCTGATCCTCCTGGCTCTACCTACTAGGTGCTAGAACAACAGGCTTGTAACACAGTGCCAGGTTTGGGCCATGCTGAGGATAGAAGGGCTTCCAGGATGGAAAGCTTTTGTGAATGCTAGGCAAACACTGTACCAACTGAGCTGTGTCTCTAGCTCTTGATAAGAATATTTCTTAAAGTTGTATTCATGAGTATCTGAATTTGCTTTGGAGATAGGAAATATAAAACTAATAATGGGAATTTTCTTCAACAAGTTTACTTTATTCCTTTAAGATGAATGAATGCGTAATTAGATCTATTTTGGGTCAAAATATACCATGAATCAAAAAATATTTTTTAAACTGTGAATAAAGCCATCCCAGCCAGATATGTGCCCAGAAGTATTAAAATGTATGAAGGTTACTTCTCTGTATGAGATAAAATTGATCCTATTTCTGCCACTATAGTTTTCAGACTGAATAAACTCCCTGAGGTCTGATAGAAGAGCATCATGGAAGAGGAGAACAGGAAGCTAATCTAGCTTGATGAAAAGAAGTAGAAATATTTTATCTACTATGTTTTGATAGATAGATAGATAGATAGATAGATAGATAGATAGATAGATAGATAGATAGATAGATAGACAGATGGACAGACAGACAGACAGACATAGATATGCATACATATGCAGTCTGAGCAAGTCCATCACTATCAGAAAAGTCAGCCATGCTGTGCTTTGGTAGGTTTAATCAAAACTACGTGTCCCATATTATTATATTTTCAGCACTGTGACCAAAGTAGCTGAGATAAATAACTTAGGGTGAGAAATTATTTTTCTTATTGATTCTGAGGTTTCAGCCCATGGCTGTTAGGCCTTGAAAAGACAGCCTGTTCAGTAGAGAATGTGGAGGAGGAACTTTTTCATCCTCCATCCCACTGCAGTCAGGAAGTTGAAATCACACCTGAAAGGCAGCAGTGACAATACTCCACCAGGACCTGTTATTTCATCTAGATCACATCTCCTAACGTCTCCAGAACCTCCCCTTCAAAAAAAAAAAAAACACTAGTTAGGGTCTTAGATTGGTTATCTGGGGAACATCCAAACCATAGTAATTTCTGTATCATCTGCCTCAAGGTCAAATATGCCTATGGTCATGAGAATATTCTACTCTAATAAAGAAACTTGTAGCAGAATTGAAGTTGATAATATTAGTAAGCTGTTATATTTCCCTCTTTTATATACATTTATCATATAAGTGTAATTTTTATTTTATTAAAACTGGGCAACATAGTCAAACATCTAAGTGAGATACAGAGGGTCAGTCAATCCTATATGTCCTTTGTTGCATAGTTCATTCTGGGCATAGTGTTCTTTTTAATATTTATTTATGTTCACATGACTAAGGTTTTGTTCATGTGTTGGTCTTTTATTTTCTATATTTTCAAGGTCATGTTCTTCTTTCAGACAACCAAGTTATGTTTCTTAACAGTTGATCTAGACAAAGTGTGGTACCCTCTCTTGTGAGGCAATGGTATGGAGAATATATCCAGAGGGATATATTAGGGAGTCTTTTATCTGTAAAAAGTTAATGAGATGGCTGAGACAGAAAGAAAGACTATAGTACTTTCTTTTATAACCCCTAAGACATGAATGAGCACTACTTTTAAAGATTTTAAGATACCAAACAAAAATCCTAACATGTATTTTATATCATCCTTAATATGTGACCATTTGAAGTCCCCTTCTAATGCTCCAGGAAGTCTTGCTGAAGCTCTGGGATCTCACTTATCTAACCCATCTGGAAAGGTCAGATTTTTTTAAATGTCTTTGTATGATTTTAAATCTATGAGCATTTTTCCTGCACTTATTTATGCTGAGCATGTATAAGCAAGGTACCTGCAGAGGCCAGAAGAGATCAACAGATCCCTTGGAACTAGAATTATGGTTTGTTGTAAGCCACAATGTGGGTGCTAGGAATTGAACCCAGGTCCTTTGCAGGAGCAACAGGTACTTTTATTCACTGACCATCTCCCCAGCAGAAAGCTCTGATTTTAACATAAAAATCTCAGCATACGATTTAACTTTAGACCTCATTTCCATAAATATCCACATCAAATGGTCATAGAATATAGTAAGAAAATATAGCTCTAACCAACTCATTTTCCTCTTTCTTGCTTATTCTTGGTTTATGGTTGTCCTAATATTAACTTGTTCAGTCTCCTTAATTACTCATTTCAACTCTCTTTTCTTTAAGTGGGTATTCGTAAACTCTGTCTACATATTTTTCACACCTATCTGTGTCTTTTCCTAAAGGAGACTGACAGTTAAGCTGTTGAGCCCTAACATATGACTTGGTAATACTGTAAATTAGCTTGAACTGGTAATGATATTCTATTCTATTCCACCTACCCTGAGTCTTCTAAGCAGGCACACATCAGCCTGCCCCATAATTCACCAGCCAAATCCTGACAGAGTAGTTCCCTTTCGGCATTTGTCACCATGTTTCAGTCACAGAGAGTGCCACACATTAACAAGAAAAAATTCACTTGAGCTTGCTGTGAAATAACTCTGAACCTCCCAGTGTCGGGTCAGCAGCTGGCAGTGTTCTATTTCAGCAGCCACTATGGTTTGCTAGATTGATCCCTGATGTCACAAGATGCCTTTGATCTCTGCTCTCTGCTTGGGCAACTCTAACCTTACATTAGCTGAGAAGCCTAGAGGTTCTGAATAGGCTTTGGGCACCGACACACTTTAAAGAGAAGGTTCTGAATAATGCAATTCATTTATCACTTTGAGATTAAAGACTCTCTTGCATTGCAGAAGAGAAAAATGTAATTCTTTATCAGCAATAAAACTTTCAGAGTGGAAAAAATTTCATAATCACTTCCATCAATGGAACTTCTGAAGAGACTCCATAAGGGTGGCCTTGCAGGGAGGCTCTGCAAAAGACAGAACAAATCCACAACAAGGTAATTCTGGCACATACAGAAACAAACTACCTTGAGTGCTCCAGATGGGTCTGGTTTGCTGTCCTAGTTAAGTTTCTACTGAATAAACACCATAACCAAAAGAAATTTTGAGAGAAAAGGGCAGCTTTCTGTGAAGTCATGGCAGGAACTAAAGCAGAAACCATGGAGGAATGCTGCTCACTGGCTTGCTGTACGGCTTGCTCAGCTTGCTTTCTTATAGAACCCAGAACCACCTGCCAAAAGACTGAACAGCCCACAGTGAGTTGGGCCCTCCCACATCCATCACTCATCAAGAAAATGCCCCCACAAACTGGCCTGCAAGTCAATCTGATGGAGGCAGTTCCTCAACTGAGATTCCCTCTTCACAAATGTGTGTGGGTTTGTGTCAGTTTGACAAAAGCTAAACCATACAGTACACTTGTGCACAGCTTTATACTATAGTAATACTCCTGTATGCATAATGATGTGTTTGTCCTGTGTTGACCAATCAGGAAGGAAATAATTTATTGTAAGGAAAAGTACCCTTGCTTAGCTCATAAAAACTGAATGTACAGAAAACTCCTAATCTCAAATCTTCTAAATGTTTTAACTTTTAGAGCTATTGTAGCAAATTTTTTGGTGTTTTATAATCATATTTAAAAGTATTAAAGTAAAGAGTATATCATATAAAAGGTATTAAATGGACTTAAATGCATTAAATCTTAGATAAACCTGAATATTTTGTGTATTAAATCTTTTTCTATCCCATCAGCCAGATCCCAAATAGTGACACAGAGACTTATTAATTATGAAAGTTCAGCCTATAGCTTAGGCTTGTTCCTAACTAGCTCTTATAACTTAAGTTAAATGATTTATATTAATCTACATTCTATCACATGGTGTTACCTCTGTTCCATCTTATACCTTCTGTTTACTCTCCATGTCTCCTGGCATCTACCGTGCCTCGATTATTCTCTTCCTCTCTCTGCCTGGAAGTCCCACCTATCTCTCCTGCCTAGCTATTGGATGTTTAGCTTTTTATTGCACCAATCACAGCAACACATCTTCACAGTCTACAAATATCAAAAAACCTTTTTTCTCCATTTATGTATACACACGTACTTTTTTATGCTGTGTACCTGAGAACAGTGTGCTTGTGACAAGTCATTGACTCCAGTGGGACTGGTTCCACAGAGCTAGGAGTCCTGGCACCATACACAAGATAAAACAGTCATAAAATTAATGTCTCTCTTTATTCTCATCTGATGATGTTAGGTACATTATAACAAATCTAAGTAAATTTAAAACAAATGTAAGAGTAGCAAAGCATCTGGATGATAAATTGATATATTGCCTCTAATGTTAAAATTGAGATACAGTAGTCCCCATTTATATTTTTAAACCAATACAAGTATCAATTTTTAGAATATAAATTTTCCAGCTACTTAGAATCTATAGCATTCGTGAGGTTAAGAATGAGACAGAAGGATAGGAATTGGCTTTATTATTTAGCCATTTGTGAGCTGAAACGAACTATTTAACTTCTTTAGACCCAGTTTTTCTCCTTTTTCAAATTTTAAGAACAGTTTCTGTTTCATAGGTAGTGTAAGTACTGAGAAAGAGAATGTATATAATACAGTTAGCATACTGTCTGGCTCATACTCCATCCTAAGCAATAAGATAAAATTTACAAAGTTCACTACCTATTTGGAATTATATAATAAGATTCCAATTATGTAGCTGACATCAAAAAATCATTTTAGTGACATTTCTGAACATTATTGAGCATCTACTCTGTTTTAAGCACTATCTAATTATGTGAGCTATAAATAATAATGCCCACAGCTTCCTCCCAATAAGCTCACACATCTATATAAAGATCTTAGATTGCATGTAATATATTCCTAACTAACACAGACAATGACAAAATATGTATGCCTAGGGGTTTTTTCCTCTAAAAAATTTACACTAAAATATCCATGGATAGTTTTTTTTCAAGGTCCTTGCAAGATCTTTGGTCAGAAGCTGCCTTTGTGTAAAGTAGTGAAGGATCATCAGGCAGGATGAAAAAAAAGAATAAACTCCTTGTTCAGATCTTGTTTAGGCAGCCATGCTGATGAGACTTCATTGGTGTAGCTTCTCTGACATTTCCAGAAAACACAGTTGGAAGCAAGACGTCTATTCCTCTGTCTCTTTCAACCCATCCCCCTTTCTTCTGCAATGATTCCTGAACTTTAAGCCCAGTTGTTGTGTAATAAATGTATCAGTTGGAACTGGGATCCACAGCTCTGCATCTTAATCAGCTGTGATTTTTGTAATGTTCTCCCTCTATTTCAAAGAGAAGTTTCTTTCATTAAGAATGCAGTACATTTATCTGTGGGTATAAGGATAAACATTTATAATCTAGTTGACAACAATGATAGGCATGCTAACTTAAAAGGAGAAAAGCTCATGAGGCCTAAACCCCAGACAAACAACTACAGTCAACTAAAGAGTGCTGAGAATGAAAAAAATAGTCTTCCCCAGGGAAGAGAGCACCAACTGGTTATCCAATAGCAAACTGTCAGCCCTGAAACCATATACATAGGAGTAATATTATATGACTAAGCAAGTTGTGTGTATATGTGTGTGTGAACAATTAAAGAAAAAGATGCCATGAACTTGAATGAGAGCAATGAAGGATACATGAGAGGTTTTGGAAGAAGGAAAAGGAAGGTTAAGAATGATGGAATTTTAATCTCAAAGGAAAAGAATAGACTATTCCTAAGATAGATATGGAGTAAGAATAGAAGAAATCTGAAAGAAAAAAAGAGTATCAGAACAATTGAAAAGTCGAGGGAGGATTCTTGGGCACAAGCACCCAGGAACAACAAGTTAGAAAAATAATGAATGAACTGCAGAGAAGCATTCAAGGGCTGTGTCCACTGTTGACACAAAGAAGGTTGAAGCATAAATGTTTGTGGACGAACATGGAAGTACAAGACACACACACAAAAAAACCCTGAAGCTGAAATACTCCACCTGTACCTAAGAGTGACTAGCCAAGGAATTTATGTAAGGTACCACCCCCAACACTGCCTAGTTAAGCAAAAACGTGGGAACATAGAAAGTAGGCTGAACCTGGTACAATCTCACCAAAGGACAGAAGAATCCTCAGGAAAAAATTGTAACAAGTTCTATTAAAAAAAAAATTGGTAACTGGGTGGGAAAAAATTACTCAGCAGGAAACACACAAACATAGATATGCATATTAGTTACTTTTCTGTTGCTATGATAAAATACCATGACTAAGCATAACTGAAGAATAAAGGGTTTATTTTAGCTTATGGATCCAGAGGGATATAATCCATAATTATGAGAAAGGCATGGCAGCAGAGACAGCAAGCAGAGAGAATATATTTTCATGTATCCACTAGAAGTGGGTGAAATTATAAACCCTACATCCTATCCCAGCCACGTACTTCCTCCAGCAAGGCTTCACCTCTTAAAAGTTTCATTATCTCCCCAGATAGTATGACTAACCAGGGATCAAGTCTTCAAATACATGAGTCTATGGTGGATATTTCTCATTCACATTATCACATTCACTCCCTTGGCACCCATAGGCTCATGTCCATCTCATGGTACAAAATACATTTAGTACAACTTCAAATGTTCCCATAGTCTTTAACAGTGTCAGCATTGTCTTCTGAGATGCAAGGCAATCTCTTCATAATGACAGCCCCTTTAATATCAAAAATCAAATTACATTCTTCCAACATTAAATGGCACATAATATACATTTCCATTCCAAAAGAAAGACCTCCATCCCCTGGGGACGTCTGGTATGTACCTAGGGTTCTCCTAGTTGTTCTCTGCTGCCCATTTCAGCCTTTCTTTTCCAACCATCCCCATTCCTTTGTGACTTCTCATTCACCTATAGATATGCTCTCTACCAGGAATCCAAAGCTACCACAATTAACTGTATCCCAAGTAGGATATCTATGTCCTCCTTCCTCACTTCCATTCTGCTTTCTCAACTACTCTTAGACAAGCCACTGCCGACCAACCTGAGCACCCCACCCCTTCTAGCTGACCTCCATTCCCTTCATTTAGACTCAGAGTTGCTCTGACAACCTACTCAGCCATTCCTTCTAGCCCATCCCCATTCCTCTGTGATCCTCCACTGACCCACAGGACTGTTCTCAACCAAAGACGTCACAGCCACTACAGTTGGCTAGCACTCAGGGATCCCACAGTTGCCACATTATTCTAGTACTCACAGTGGGCAAAAAGTAACAAAAAAGATGGAAGACCCACCTAACAAATTCAAGAACATGTGGCTACACCAAGATACACCTCACATATCATAATTGCAAATGCTTAGATACCAGAGCAAAAACACAAACAGGAAAAACCAAGACAATAGGCTTCCTCCAAAGCCAACAATCCTGCTGACCCTAAAAATGGCAACTGGGCTGAAGCACAGACAAAAACGTCAAAATACCAATTATGAAAACAATCAAGGACTTTAAAGGAGAGATGAATAGATGCCTTAATGAGGTCCCTAAAAACACAAACAATTGAATGAAATAATGAAAATAACTCAAGATAAGAAATCATAATTTAACAAAGGAACAGAATCATTAAGGAAAACCCAAACAGAAATAAAACTGGAAATGAAAATCTTAGGATGTCAATAAAAAAAATCTCAATGGTAAACTTCCATCATCAACAGACTAAACGATGGAAAAATGAATTTCAGGTCTTAAAGACAAGGTAGAAATAAATAACTCACCCAGGAGGTAGTGGTGTATGCCTTTAATCCCAGCACTCAGGAGGCAGAGCCAGGTGGATCTCTGTGAGTTCGAGGCCAGCCTGGTCTACAGAGTAAGATCCAGGACAGGCACCAAAAGCACACAGAGAAACCCTGTGTTGAAAACACCAAAAAGAAATAACTCAGTCAAAGAAAAGGTTAAACATATACATATGCATATATGTATGTGTACATATATATATCATATTATATCAAGGCACAAAATCATCCAGGAAATCTGGAACACTATGAAAAGACCAAATCTCTGAATAATACATATAGAGAAAAGAGAAGAAACCCAGGTCAAAGGTACAAAAAATATTTTTACCAAAATAATAGAAGGAAATTTTCAGAGATGTTCTATGAAGGTACAAGAAACATATAGAACACCAAATAAACAAGACTAGAAAAGAAACTTCCCAGGATAATAATCTAAATATATAGAATAAATATAGAATGTTAAAACCTGCAGAGAAAAAAAGCCAAGTCAGATATAAACTAAGGCCCTGAACAGAAACACCTGACCTTTTCCTTTTTTTTTTTTATTTAAAATCCCCCCCCCCCGCCGGGCGGTGGTGGTGCACGCCTTTAATCCCAGCACTCGGGAGGCAGAGCCAGGCGGATCTCTGTGAGTTCGAGGCCAGCCTGGGCTACCAAGTGAGTTCCAGAAAAGGCACAAAGCTACACAGAGAAACCTTGTCTCGAAAAACCGGGAAAAAAATTTTTTTTTCATTTTACATATCAACCACAGTTCCCTCTCCCATCCCTCCTTCTGCTCCCCACCATCTGCCCCCTGCCCCACCCCATCCACTCCTCCAAAATGGTACAGCCTCCCATGGAGAGTCAACAAAGCATGGTAAATTCAGTTGAGACAGGACAAAGCCCCTCCTCCCTGCATCAAGGCTGAGCAAAGCATCCCACCATAGGGAATGGGCTCTAAAAAGCCAGCTCATGCACCAGGGATAGATCCTGATACCACTGCCAGGGGCCACTCAAACAGACCATGCTATACAACTGTCACCCACATGCACAGGGCCTAGTGTGGTCACATGCTGGCTCCACGGCTGTCGGTCTAGAGTTTATGAGTTCCCATGAACTTGGTTCAGTTGTCTCTGTAGATTTCCCCATCATGATCTTGACACCACCACCACCAGCAGCACTCATATAATCCCTCCTTTCTCTTTTTGACTGAACTCACTGTGGATCTCTGCATCTGCTTCCATCACTTACTGGATAAAGGCTCTATCATGACAGGGTATTCACCAATCTGATTATAGGGAAGGCCAATTCAGGCACCCTCTCTACTACTGCTAGCGGTCATAGCTGGGATTCATTGTTCTTTGTTCTCCCACTCTGTCTCTCCTCCAGCTTGATCATCCCCCACCCCCTGCCCTCTATTATCCCTCTCCCCCAGTTTACCCAGGAGATCTCATCTATTTCCCCTTCCCAGGGTGATCCATGCATTCCTCTTAGGGTCCTCCTCCATACCTAGTTTCTGTGGAGCTATGGATTGTAGTCTGGTTATCCTTTACTTTACATCTAGTATCTGTTAATGAGTGAGTATATACTGTGTTTGTTTCTGAGTCTGGGTTACCTCACTCAGGATGATATTTTCTAGTTCCATCCATTGCCTGCAAATTTTATGATGTCATTTTTTACAACTAAGTAGTACTCCATTGTGTAAATGGTTTTCTTTATCCATTCTTCAGTTGAGGGGCATCTAGGTCGTTTCCAAGTTCTGGCTATTATGAATAATGCTGCTATGAACATAGTTGAGCAAGTATCTTCGTGGTATGATTGAACATCCCTTGGGTATATGCCCAAGAGTGGTATCATTGGGTCTTGACATAGATTAATTCCCAATTTTCTGAGAAGTCATCATATTGATTTCCAAAGTGACTGTACAAGTTTGAACTCCCACCAACACTGGAGGAGTATTCCTCTTGTTCCACATTCTCTCCAACATAAGATGTCATTAGTGTTTTTTATTTTAGCCATTCTGACAGGTGTAAGATGGTGTCTCAGAGTCATTTTGATTTACATTTCCATGATGACTAAGAATGTTGAGCAATTCCTTAAATGATTTTTGGCCATTTGAGATTCTTCTGTTGAGAATTCTCTGTTTAGATCTATACCCTATTTTTTTTTTATTTTTTTTTTTAATTTTTATTTTGCAATACAATTAAGTTCTACATACAGGCACAAATTCCCTTGTTCTCCCCCCTCCCGCCCCCCTCACCTTCCCCCCAGCCCGCCCCCCATTCCAATCTCCTCCAGGGCAAAGCCTTCCCCACAGACTGAGATCAACCTGGTGGACTCAGTCCAGGCAGGTCCAGTCCCCTCCTCCCAGGCCGAGCCAAGGGACCCTGCATAGGCCCCAGGTTTCAAACAGCCGACTCATGCAATGAGCACAGGACCCAGTGCCACTGCCTGGATGCCTCCCAAACAGATCAGGCCAATCAACTGTCTCACCCACTCAGAGGGCCTGATCCAGTTGGTGAACCCTCAGCCATTGGTTCATATTTCATGTGTTTCCGTTTGTTTGGCTATTTGTCTCTGTGCTTTATCCGACCTTGGTCTCAACAATTCTCTCTCATATAAACCCTCCTCATTCTCACTAATTGGACTCCCAGAGATCCACCTGGGGCCTAGTCATGGATCTCTGCATCCAGACCTACTCTGGTGATGGGATGGCCAAACATCCTAATTGTCATGCTAGAAACCTTATACCCTATTTTTTAATTAGATTATTTACACTCGACTTTTCAAAGGAGACTCTGAGAGCTAGAAAGGCCTAGATAAGAGCTGAAAGATCACACATGCTACCAAAACTACTATACTACCAAAACTATCAATCACAGTGAGAAGAGAAAGAAAATCATTTCATGAAAAAAAAAAATTTAAGTAATTTGATAGACATAAATCTACAGAAGACAATAGAAGGAAAACTTCAGGCTGAAGAGGTTAACTACACCCAAGAGGACAAAATGAATAAAGAATCCCAGAACAGTTAATCAAGAGAAGGAAAAATATACCACTACAACAAATAACAAAAGTTAATAAGCACTGCTCAATAATAACTCTAAATATTAATGGTCTCAATTCCCCAATAAAAAGACATGGACTAACAGACTGGAATAGAAAATAGACGCATTGTTCTGCTGCATCCAAGAAAGACACAGAGGACTATCAAGAATGCCCAGACAGGTATGAAAAAGAATCAACTGGAACTTACCAAAATGAAAAACAACTGCTAAAATGCAGAGCAGACAGAGCTGATGCCACATTGATGAAACAGAGGATACGTGTAAAGAAACTGCTATGGACACATCCTTCTCCAGAGTCTAACTTAGTGCAGTTCTTACCCCTCACCAAGGAAATTTTTCTTTGCAGCAGATGAAGACCATCATGGAAGACCACAACTGACCAAAAGGCAGAGTTGGAGAGCCCAATCCCAGTTTATTCATCTAGAAAACAACCCCTGCACCTAAGGCTCATGAACATTGTAGAAGAGGAGACAGCAGGAGGAACAGGAAGTATGCTGAGAGATTGCGTCTCCTAGAAATGTCAGAGAAGCTATACCCATGAAGTCTCACCAACATGGATGCCAAAAGAAGACCTGAACAAGGGTAGCATCAACAGACATGCTAACAAGGAAGGAGGAAAGCTCAGGAAGACTCAATTCTAGACAAAGAACTTCAGGCAACTAAGGAATGTTGACAGCAGGAGCACAGTTTTCCCCAGGAAAGCAGAATGAGCAAGCTACAGCAATAGAAACCCTAAGACAAGTTGGTGCCAGCACTGTGGAGTATTGCTCTGACAGCCCTGATGATGTTTTGGGTAGGATTGTGGAGGAATTTTGGAATTTAAGCTAGAAAAGTCATTGAATGTGGAGAGCTCAGTGGGATGTTCTATGGGAGCTTGGAAGATAAGAATGTTGAAAGCCATGAAGAGAATGGAGGCCTAGCTTGTGAAGTTTCAAAGGGAAGTTCAAAGACTCTATCTATGAGGTCATTTGCTATATTGAATTAACATTCTGTCATTCTGGTCAGCTTGGGCTGAAGAGTCAACCATGATTAACAAGAGACCAGCACCAATGAAGTGAAACCTTTACGTTACTAGGGCAGGTTAGCTGGAGCTAAGAAATTAGCAATGATTAGGAGAGATCAGTATCATTGAGGTGAAATCTTCCAGAAAGTATTTCCTCTGAGTCAGAACACATAATCTGTGTTCCAGAACTGGCTGAGCTTTTATCTCCTGCTGGCAGCCAAACTTGCTAGTGTAAAAGTTGTGCAGGTGGTACTGGTTTTGAAGGCGTGAAGGGGTTCCCTGGGAACCCACAGGTTACTTTGGCCCCAACTGGCCATCTTGTAATCAACTGAAGCTTCCAGTACCAGCAATGATTTACACATAATTAAGTTCTTGATCAATTAATTATGGGAACCCACAAAATACTCAGGCTGTTGCCAAGGATATCTCCACAAACTGAAGGCAAAGCCCCATTGCTGAAAACAACTTCTACACAACTCATTGAACATAAGTTGAGCAGGTGCCAACCTAGAGCATTCACACCTATGGTCTAGTGTTGTAGGAACTGGAAGGTACTCTGCACACTGCCAAAGGAGAAAGGTAAACAATAACCCAGCTACAAACTTTCCATCTACAATGGTGTCCTTACCACAAGATATTCTAGTGCAAGTTTGTGGGAGTAACCAACCAACATCTGATTCAACATAAAACCCACTCCTTGAGATGGAACCCATACCCAACACTGCCTGAGTGACAAGAACCTGAGACTAGATAGCCCAGGGACCTAGAAGAAAGCCAAATTCTACTGTGCTACTAAAAGAATATAACAATACAATGTTTCCTAGTGGCATTGTGCTATACTCCTGGATCAGTGCCTTGTTCAGCCATCATCAGAGAAGCTTCCTTTTACAGCAGATGGGAACAAATACAGAGAGGCCCACAGCCACAAAATACGCAGAGAGTGGGAGACCTTAGAACACTCAGCCCTAAAAGGAATGTCTTCATCAAATCCCTCCCCTCAGGCCTCAAGTAACCCTGAAGAGGAGGAGGCAGAAAGAGTGTAAAGCCAGAGAGGATGGAGGACACCAAGGAAACAAGGTCTTCTAAATCCAAGAGGACTGATAACACATGAACTCACAGAGACTAAGGCAGGAAGCACAGGGCCTTCAAGGGTCTTTCAGTCCTAGAGATGAAAGGAAAAGGGAACATACATCTCCATCTCTAACAAGAACCCAGCATCGTTTGAGGGTCCTTGTGCCATAATGTCTTATCAGGGCTTTTATATATATAGTTTCCTTTTATTTGTTTATTTAGTTCTTACCCTACAGGTCCATTGCTTATGAATTATAGCTTTCAGTTTTGTTTGAATGGGATTCCTGAGAGTGCAAACCAGTGGGTCTCTGGACTTATATCTGCTTCTTGTGCCTTTTCTTGAGCTCTTTTCCTTCTAGTTCCTGTTTTGTCCTATTCTGATTTGGCTTTGGTTGTTGTTGTTATGTTATCTAATTTATTTTATTTTATCATTATCCTTCAGATGCCTGTTTGTTTTCTAATGAGAGACAGGGGTGGATGTAGATGGGATGGTAGGTGAGGAGGATCTGAGAGGAACAGAAGGAGGGAAGCCCATTATATATACACTGTATGAAAAAAATCTACTTTCAATGAAAGAAATAATAAAAACCTGTCTCTGCATGAGGAGGAAGGCAATAACTAACAACATCAGATTTACACCACGCTTCCTACTTTCTTCTTTTTTTCTTTTTTCTTTTTTTTTTTTTTTTTTTGGTTTTTCGAGACAGGGTTTCTCTGTGTAGCTTTGCGCCTTTCCTGGAACTCGCTTTGGATACCAGGCTGGCCTCGAACTCATAGAGATCCGCCTGCCTCTGCCTCCCGAGTGCTGGGATTAAAGGCGTGCGCCACCACCGCCCAGCTCACACTTCCTACTTTCAACCTAGCATACCAAGAATTTCTTTTAGCTATCTACCCAGAAATACAGAAAATTGTTGTACTGGACCTCTGTGGCACCTCTGCTACATTTAACTCTGGCCAGTGGGGTGTATTTGTTTGTTAATATTTTTCCTTTATGTGGTGTTTTCTGACCTTTTGTATAATAAACATGAATTACTATAAATTTTTTATTAAGTGACAACTACATTTCTACTTAAAATAAACTCATTATAAAAGTTGATCAATGCTTTAAATGTATCTCCTAGTTTCAGGGAGATTCATGAGCTGTTTGATAAACTTTGAGAAAGTTAGATACTCTACTAAGAGCCTTTTGTGCTGTGATCTTCTACTACTGGGAATGACCGATGTGGCCCCCTCTAACCAAACCTGAGAAGTGAGTGTCAGAACTTCTTATTTTCTCTACTGTGTGTGTGTGTGTGTGTGTGTGTGTGTGTGTGTGTGCGCGTTGTGTATGTTGTGTGCTGTGTGTGAGAGAATATGTGTGAGAACATGAGGGGTTAAAGAAGGGTAGATGTGTGTGTGTGTGTGTGTGTGTGTGAGAGAGAGAGAGAGAGAGAGAGAGAGAGAGAGAGAGAGAGAGAGAGAATATGTGTGAGAACATGAGGGGTTAAAGAAGGGTAGATGTGTGTGTGTGTGTGTGTGTGTGTGTGAGAGAGAGAGAGAGAGAGAGAGAGAGAGAGAGAGAGAGAGAGAGAGAGAGAGAATATGTGTGAGAACATGAGGAGTTAAAGAAGGGTAGATGTGTGTGTGTGTGTGTGTGAGAGAGAGAGAGAGAGAGAGAGAGAGAGAGAGAGAGAGAGAATATGTGTGAGAACATGAGGAGTTAAAGAAGGGTAGATGTGTGTGTGTGTGTGTGTGTGTGTGTGTGAGAGAGAGAGAGAGAGAGAGAGAGAGAGAGAGAGAGAGAGAGAGAGAGAGAGAATATGTGTGAGAACATGAGGGGTTAAAGAAGGGTAGATATGTGTGTGTGTGTGTGTGTGTGTGTGTGTGTGTGTGTGTGTGTGCATGTACCACAGTCCTCATGTACAGGTCACATGACAACCTCAGGTGCCAGTCCTCATCTTCCATAGCATTTGAGAAAGGGTCTCTTCTTGTCTTCCCTGCTATATGACCTAATCTCTGTGGCTTCCACCCCACTCCTCCGTTCCAGTGTGCCTTATACTCAATAAAAACTTACGACAAACAACACTCATTTTAATAGAGGACAGAGAGATTTACACACCAGACAAACCAATTAGGTAACTAAGGAGGCCGAACATGTAGAAGGAAGCTTATGTCAGTCACGAGCCTTCTTGAGACTATTTTATTGCTGAGAGTGTCAGTTAGATGGACAATACTTTGGAAATCTGAAATGAAATTTGAAAAAATACAACTTAAAAGATTCTGGGACACTGTACTTTAAGAATCATTCTCATTATAATTCACTAGAAATTCTCCCAATAAACATAATGATAGATTTTCAACTTCAGGAAAGCCAAGAAGCCATTAAGGGATGTTATTAGCAAGCACTACCAAGACCCAGGGAAGACTATCCATTTGCCTACATATCCAGTGGCTCTTATTAAATCAAGACCACAGTGGTAACAATGCCAGACCTAGATGTTTCAGTTTAAATTATATCTCCAAGTAAAAACATGCTAGATCTTTCCTAAAGTCAGCCAGAATCCCTAAAGCATCTGGTAAATATGAATAATGCATGTACAAAAAAGGACAATTTAGTCCTTGAAAACATAAACAGCATTGCCTTCTAGACCTTTACTCTTCATTTGCTTTCCCCAAAGTAATCCTACATTAAAATAAATCAAATTTAATATACTCTCACACACTGTACTTTGGGAGAAAACACAGTACACTCTGTGACATCATTCATACACACACAGATATTTATATCCATCATTCAGTTACTCATTGTTAGTATTAGTTTTGGATAACCAAAGCTATAATCCAGGCTTTATGTCATATTGTCTTTGATTCACACATACAGAGGTATTTTGGGATCTAAGAAAACTAGTATACTTGATCTGAAGAGGCCAAACATGTCTGCATTGTGGTTCATTCATATTCCCAAGGCTAATTCCATAATTACTTTAATTAAGCACAATTAACTATTACTTAAAATAACTTTAATTAAGCTGCCATACTTAGCTAAAAGGGCATGGTGGTTTGGAAGAGTTCATAACATATCTTTTGTTCCTGCATCCATCTCCTTAGATGGAGAGGATGCACAATACTTTCTATCGAAACTCTTCAGGGAGACAAATGAGATTGAGTTAATCACCTTCATAAACAAGCATTGAATTAACTTCCTTTTGTTACCCTAATTATCTAGATGTTAAATTGCAAAAGATTTCTGGAATATTGAGTTTATTGACTTTTATTAACTTACATAAAACTCATGCAATAAATAAAACTCCAGCTTGAGAAGACAGACAAATAAAATGCCAAACTGTTTTATTACCCAAGCATTTACTGAAAGAGAATCTGAGGTTTTTCTTTGTTGAGTCTGTTAGATGGCAAAGAAAGGTAGTGAGTGGGAAATGCCACAGAAACCATCATATTCTTGTCTCCGAGATGTTGAGTAGTGTTATGTACAAAACATGGGGCTTTAGAAAAAAAAAATTCTGGGCTCATATCTGGGACTCCCTTTAACTGAATGAAGATGAATCAGGATTTTTGTAAATGTGTTTCTATTCTCTTTTCTCTAACATAAGAATGAATTTTGAAGATGCATTGTGAAAACTTATTGAGACAAATATGTCAATCACCTGGGACTCATTAGACACCCAAGAGGTGGTGCTGTTTCCTTCTGCCTTATCTTTCTTCTCTCTCACGTCACATGCCACTTCATTTGTTCAAAACAGTTTTCAAAATAGGTGGAGGAAAATCAGAAATGGGCAAATAATCTCAAGTACAAGGAGCAACATTTTCCATAGGAAAAAAAAGTTAACCATCTAGTATCCCAACTTCCTCCATTTCTAAGTACATTGTACTTGTAGCATTCTCTATAACAGAAATACTCCCTAGTCTACATCCTGGGGACTCAGGACAGCCATATGAGTCATACATGAAATTGTATAAGTGTAGGGTGGGTTGCTCTGCACACAGTCCCAGTGCATATTATTTATCTGTTGAAAAGTTTATATATTTCTTCAGATTCTCATAGGGCCATAACCATCGGTCAAGAAATCAACTTTTTCACTTTTAACAAGAAAACAAATCCTCTCTGACCAAACTCTCCATATACCTTTTCTTTCTCTCAGATCTCAGCATCACTGAACATCTATGGTCTTTTTCCTGCACATGACACTTTTGTTTCTCCTTTGTGTGTCTAAACACATACTTCCCTTGCTGTGTGGTACCTTCTCCTGTTCAGCTGTCTGCATCTGATAGGCTTTTTCTCAGTGATTAATATTCCTGTCACCTTTCCCCAAGAGCCTCCTTTCCTAACATAATCCTCAATAAGCACAAACCCTGTGATGGGAGAAAAGCAATAGTCTGTCCACTGAACTGCTGTGATGAGGATGTGAACAGGTTTTACACTTGATGCCTATGGTGGCCTTACATTAATATCCATCATTGCTTTATCAAATCATATAATTGCCTGCTTTATGTGATTAGTTCCAACAACTGATGGAGCACCCTTATGTAGAAGACATGTGATTTTTATTGTTATTGTAGATATTACCAATTATAGTGCAGATCCAGGGAACCCTCTCATTATTTGCTTCTTGGGTGGTGTGACTAACAACACAGCTTTGACTGCACATGTGCATGGTTTC
Source organism: Peromyscus eremicus (assembly GCF_949786415.1). NCBI lineage: Eukaryota > Metazoa > Chordata > Mammalia > Rodentia > Cricetidae > Peromyscus > Peromyscus eremicus. Next base: position 35,342,170 of record NC_081425.1, read on the forward strand.
CCATCTCAGCTGCTTTACTTGATACATGCCTTAAGGAATATACCCGTCTAAGTCTCTGTTTCTTTCTCAGTAGTATGAATTACATTACCTACCCTTTAGAATTGTAAGTAGTACTACAGGTGACAATGTATACATCATATGTATGTATTACACATACAGCTCACAGGGTGCCCTAAGGGGCATGTAATTGTGTTTATGTATGTACATGGGTGTATTTCAGAGTCTACCAATAGATCAAGGGATAAAGACGATATTTGGAGAATTGACAGTCTAGTCATATTGCAGAATTTATTGTCATTTTCTACAAGATATTTATTTACTTGCAACACAGGCAGGAAACAGTAGAGAAGACCAACAAATATTTGCTATCAAATGGGTTTCAATCCCAAATCCATTAATTTCTTGTTGATAACCTATACAAATCACTAAAATATTTGAACTTTAGTTTCCTCAGCAACACAGAGACAGAGAGACAAAGACAGAAGCAGAAAGAGAGAAAAAGACAGTCACTTAAATTATTTTCTTTTTCCTGGATAAATCTACATTCCTCTGATTATAAAAAAAAAAAAATGCATCACTTTCCATCCATGGAGTAAGTGAGAAGTGGCAGAGAGAGAGCACCCACTGTGCTATTTCCACCTGGCCAGCAATGAGTAGATTTGTTCTTCTCACCTCTCCTCCATCTTTGCACTAACTGTTGGCTTCATGGTAGCCACATGAGTTCTAGCCACACAGAGTTCATTTTCCATGAACACTACACCCTGTGGAGGCAGGGAAGAAATGAGACTAGCCCGGTGTTAAATCTAAGGCCTGAAGAAAACGAACTGCAGAAAACTCCATACTATCTTTTCAGTTACTTTCCCCCATCCCGGGCATCAGATATACTAATTGAGTGATTAAAGAAGAAAGAAAAAAATGGGTGGAAATCACAGAATTTATGTAAGGATACACAAGGGGCAGGAAAGTTTCTCATTCCTTTCCTAGAATTTCATGGTCACACAACACAGAGGACAAAACAGCCCTCGGGTCCTCCCATCAACCCCTTTGGCCTTGAATACAATGCTTTCTCCATTTCCACTGTCCTTGAGTTCCCAATTTCAAAACAGCCCAGCTTCAAAAGCCCTTTGAAACATTTTGCACTTCAGTTTTAACAAGTGCATTTTAATCCTCAGCTTGTCGAAATATCAATACACAGTCGCTTGGTTGTACAACATTACTTCTCCCTGATTCTTTCTACATATAGTGATAATGCAAAGAAATAAACTACCCTAGAATAAGATGTCTGTTGACGACCTTCCTGCCACATTGATCTTCACCCCATCTTACTTCAGCCACCTTGCTTGGTTTTGAGACTGAAAATAGGAATTTTGTAGCATATACCTATTGATTGTGCCTTCCTCATCTCTGTCCCTAAGTCTTCTTTCTGAGCCTGGTTAAATGGGCTGGATGACTGCAGCTATTACCTCAGTTTCTCCTTCCTAAATTCCCGTTGTTACCAATGGACAGGTGATAGCAAATAAAGCAGATGTGAGACCTGCCTTCAGTGGCTCATAATTTAGTCAGGAAGACAGATGTAAACCTGAGCACTACATGACCAAATGCTTAGTAGTCTGATGTCTTTTTGTCCATGAACAATGAGAGGTGAATGCTTGGGATGATAAAAACAGGTCTTAGCCTTTTACATTGTTGAGAAATAAATTAAGGAAAAAAAGAAAAGTCCACAGTTCTACCTAGCTATGGGTATTACTTCTGTCAGTCTAGACAAGCTATAGGATCAACCCTCATCTAGGTGTAGCTTTGAAAGTATTTTTTTAAGAGTGACCAGCATTTACAGTCAGTGAATTTTAGTAAATCATTCATGGTAGGGGTAAGGCTCAGCTTATTAATTGAAGGCCTTAAGATAAAAGCTGAAGTTTTGCAAAAGGAAAATTGTCTAACACTCTGTAATACAGAAGTCTTCCCTGAGTTTACAGTCTGCTGACTCAGCTTGTAAATGTTAGACTCAAGACCACCATCAACTCTAAGATGAATTTCCAGCTTGCTTTGAATATTTAAGTTTCCATAATTACATGAACCAATTCTGAACAGAATTCTGTTTCTCTAGATAACCCTTAATATACCACTATTTTCCATAATGCTCATATGTAAACCTACGTACATAGTGGAGGGATGGAGGAAGAAGAGAGAAGAGAAAGGGGGAAGCATCATTGTTAAAAATTAAAGACAGCTGAAATTTGAAAATGTGGGGTATGCTGTAGTGACTCTACCACAGGCCAAAAATGAATTCTGCTTCTTTCAGCTTAAAACTGAGCAACCCAAGAAAGTACCTTGGCATGCAGAAGAGTATATGCTTGGTAGGAAATTACCTGTTGTCACACAGATTTAGCTGAAGCTCTAAACCTGAAGAGAAAGGTTGTAAAGTATGCCAAAGAGATATGCTGAAGCACCTATATGTGATTTGTGAGAGTTGGTCCAAAGTTAGTTATGCAAATACATCCTCTCCACTCACCCCTTACACTTCCATCAGAAGATGGATGCCCTAAGCCTGCTGAGTTGAGAATACTTTATAGAGAGTCATGGAGGTGATGTAGGCTGGGTATTTTCTCTCATTCCCACTGTACCTCAAGCCAAATGAAAGTGACTCCAGGGGATTTCTTCAGAGAGGTTCATATATAATCCTTGTTGAAAGGTACAGAGGCTAGTGCATGATAAGCCCGAGGATGAGAGAAGTAACCACAGTAAACTGAAGAGATAGGGGATGCAGTAGAGGGTGCCTACACTTCCAGAACTTTCCAAGTCAGGGAGACCAAATTTACCAAACAGATTGAATTCATGCTGCAGAGAAGGATCAGGTTTGAGCTACATGATTTCAACAGAGAACTCTAACTGCTGTGATACAGGGCTTACATCAGCAAGTAGATAGTAAAGATGTGAATTGGGGAGCAATGTAGCATTATAGGTCCCCCAAAATATCGACCTAAGAGAGTGGCTCTGAATAGAAAGAACCAGCTTTGGGATATCCTCTCACAAATAGTGCTGTGGGGGTTAATATTAATTGTCAACAGGATTCAAAATCACTTTGGAAAAACAACTAAAGATATGTCTTTAAAGGAGAACCCTCATTCACTGCTGGTGGCAATGCAAAATGGCATGGCCACTCTGGAGGATTCTCAAAAATCTGAAATAGATCTACAATATAGCCCAGCCATATCCCTCATTGGCATATACCCGAAGGAGTCCACATCCTACTCCACAGATACATGCTCATCTGTATTTATTGCCTCTTTTCTCACAATATTTAACAAATGGAAACAAACTAAATACCCTTCAACTTATGAATGGATAACGAAAATGTTGAACATATACACTGTGGAATACTATTCAGCTGTAAGGAAAAATGAAATCAATAAATTTACAAGTAAATGGGTGGAACTAGAAAATATTATATGGAGTGAGGTGACCCAGACCCAAAGAGACAAACACCCCATGTTCTCTCTTACCTGTGGTCTCTAGCCCCTAATCTTCAGATGAGAATATACAACCTAGAATAACCACAGAAACCAGTAAAGTAAAAAGGGACAATAGAGAAGAGTACTACAGAAGGGGGAAATAGAATAGAGGTGATACGAGGTGGAGAACTTGGAAAAATAGGAAGGTGGCCTTAACTGGGGAGAAGAGGGAGGGTAAATACAGTAGAGAGAGGGAGGGGGAGGGACAATAAAACTACGGTTGATTGATAAATCCTAAAGAAATCAATTATTGTTATTTACCTAAAATATAAACAATTATATATAATATATAAGCTTATGCATACACACACACACACACACACACACACACACACACATATATATAAGAAGTTATGCCACTTGGGCTGACAATGCTTCCCACAGGGGCCAGAGACTATCAAAAAAAAAGTCCAAAACCTAAGAAACCTCCATTGGAATCTTAAAAAATCAAGTCATGAATTTGAATCTAGAAGGGAAACTACTAGAGAATAGGGAAGGGACCACAATTGGGAGGTTAAGTGCAGGTAAGAGATGAGATAAAAGAATTAAAGTACTTGATATGAATGTAAGAAATGACATAATAAGCTCTTTCTATAAATATACTCTGTAAAAGAGGAATAGCTTGCTGTGTTATCTTTTTCTATTTAGCATGTCCCTAAAATTACTCTTTTAACCTTTCTAGATTAAATGATTTTATTATAATTTTGTCATACTTTAATATAACATAATTTTGAATCACAGTTAAATAAAATATATTACCACTACGAAGTACAAGTATGAAATGACTTTTCAATATACTATTAATTATGTCTGAATGATTAAAATTGGCACTAAAAAGTATTTCCCATTTTTAAGTGAAAAAAGAAAATAGTGTTAAAATGTCTATTAAAATGCTTGTAAATACATTATATCACTATATTTAATAAAAATATTTATGAACTCTTTTTCAACAGATTCAAACTTAGAACAGGCAATGTTCCTATACAGCTACACAAATCAGTCAGTACAGGCTGCTCTTGAATTATTCATACAACAGCAGAATAAAGTATAGAAATAGAGATAAGTGTCTATTAGATGTCTTGTAGATGACAGGTAGGTAGGTAGATGGATGGATGGATGGATGGATGGATGGATGGATGAATGGATGGAAGGAAGGAAGGAAGGATAGATTGATAGGTAGATGGTAGATACATAGATAAATAGACTGAGGCATTGTTTTATGCTGTGAAAAATTCAAAATTTTGAAACATGAAGACATTTAAAACAGTAATAAAATAGTGGAAGTGGTGAAATCTGGAAGCATCAAGTTTCAGTGAAAGTATAATTATTATTTATTTTTGTTCTTTGAATATTTTTATTTGTACACTATTGAATAATGAACCAGGTAATCCAATAATCTTGCCTTTTCCATTACAAATTAAAATACTTTGCACAAGCTTCTTTATCTGAGTCATCATTTTACCCATCTATTAAATGAGTGGATTAGACAATCTCTAAAGTTATATCTACATATACTGTACGATGTATGGATTTTATGCATTACCCCTTACCATCTTAACATCTTAAAGTTATTCACCATTTCTTTATCTCTTCCTTCCTCTCCTGTATAAGAAAAGTTACATCACTATGGAATCAGGAAGGTAATAGACTTGGAGAATATGTAAGTGGAATTTCAATATCATCTTTCTCCTAATGACTGACCTTTTTCTTTTTCCAAGTCTTAATTTGTACATCCTATGAGCTGCTATAATTTGAATATCACGTGTCTGTATCAGGTGCAAATGTTAAAGGTTCAGGCCTCAGCTGGTAAATTCAGTCACTGAAGGATCTGCTCTAACCAGTGGATTAATCTAGTGCTAGATCCTAATTTGATACCAATACTAGGAAGTGATGGAATTATTCCTAGATTGGGTCTAGTTAGAGGAAGTCAATCACTGGGGTCATGTCCTTGGAGAATATATCTTGTTCCAGGATCCCGCCTCCCACTTTTCTCCATCTCTACCTTTGCCCCTTTCCCTATTTCCCTTCTTCCTCATCTCATTCCCTCTCCTCCTCCCCCTCCCTCTCCCTTCCTTTCTCTGTCCTTCTTGGCCAACATGAGGTAAGCTACTTCTGCCACCCACTCCCCTCCCCCTGCCACAATGTTCTGCCTCAACTCCAGCTCAAAGCAATGGATCTAGATGACCCTAAATTATAATCTCTGAATTGTGAGCCATTTTCCTCTTTCACTATTTTCCTGGATAGTTTTTCAGAGTAACAAGAAACTGACTACCACAGAGGCTGCTCCCAGAAGATGAACTTGCTTGGTTTTTCATCTTTGAGTCAAAGAAGTGTGAAGCATCCAGCAGCATTCTTTTTTTCCTTTTATTGAACATATTCTTTTCTCATACAATATATCCTGATTATAGTTTCCCCTCTCTCTACTCTTCCCAGTTCCACCCCCACAAGCCCTCCCCTCTGGATCCACTCCCTTTTTGTCTCTCATTAGAAAAAAAGGGCATCTAAGAGAAAACAATAAAACATGACAAAATAAAATATAAGATAAAACAAAAACTATCCTATCAAAGCAACCTGTAGTGGGTAGCCATTCTAGCTTTGATCTGGAAGTTCCAACCCCCATTGAGGCTTTGGTAACTGTCATGCCTACAAGGTGGGGCTGAGAGAGGACCCTAAAGACCTGAGATCCAGATGCACCAGCTCTCTTGGTTCCTGGACCCTGGACACTGGAGGTAGACCAAGCAGAGTTCTCCAGGGAACACCTCCGGACTATGCTACACCTTTCCCAGACCCTGTTACCTATCCCTTCACTTGTAAGTTACCCCACAAAATAAATCTCCCTTGTAACTATGTGGAGTGGCCTTAATAATTTCACCAATATCTGGCACCCAACGTGGGTCATGAACCCACAACCTTGAGAGGAAAAGAGTCCCAGGAACAGGCACACGAGTCAGAGAGACCTACTTGTTCTCATAGTTAAGAGTCCCATAAAAATAGTAAGCTAATAGTATAATATATATGCAGAGGACCTGGTGCAGATCCATGTAGGTCCTGTGATTCTACTTCAGTCTCTGTGAGCTCATATGTGCCTTATTTAGTTGATTCAGAGAGCCTGTTCTCCTAGTGTCCTCCATCCCCTCTGGCTCTCTTCTCCTCTGCTTCAATGGGATTCCCTGAGTTCTGAGAGAAGAAATTTGATGAAACCCTCCCATTTAGACTCTCTTTCCAGCAGTATGCTTAAAGAACAGCTCCCCATAATGCTCCAAAGGCAGCTGTCTTCAGGAGGTCAATGTACAACTCTTAAAATACAAAGTACAAAATTTTCTTCATAGGATGCATAGGAAATTAAGTAAAATCAGACTTAATTTTCTTCTATGCTTGAAAAATGTAACAATGCAATTTCAAATACAATCCCACTTGGCTTGTCTTATTTGGAACCTTGACAAGCTTTTATTAGGGATCAAAAGGGAGTCTGCCTTCAAAACAGAAAGTTTTATTACCAACTATATTACCAAAGGTGTTAAGATACTATAGCAGAGAATAGGAGCTCAGAAATCAGCCTGTGTATATTGGTTATCTTGATGTATAAGAGAAGTCTACATCAGCCAAGAAAATATGAACATTTCAACAAGTATGGCTCGGATAATTGACTAGACACATGGGGGAAAATATCGGATTCCCTTCCTCATCCCATGAACTGAAATGAATTCCAGATAGCTCCAAGAGCTACCTTTAAAGTATTGCAATAGTTGGAAGAAATAAAAGCAAGCTGTCTCTTAATAGACCAGAAGTAAAACAAAAAGGATCAGATTAATAAGCTATAAAGTAATAAAGTTAGGAAATTCTGCATATTGAAAGTCAATATTAAAAGAAAAAGCATAAGAAGATAAGCCTTATTTAGCCTAAACCTACTTAGCCCAGAAGAAATCAAACGTAGCCTGTGGAAGAGAAAGCTCAATCATCAATAAATATAGGAAAAGGTGTTCGGGCTCTCTAGAAATCAAGAAATTTGTTTTTGTTTCTTTTTTTTCCCCTGTGGCTATCTTGCCTAAATCTATGTCTATTCAGGACATGCTTGTCTAGTACCTGCAAAGACCAGAAGAGGGCTTTGGAGTCTCTGGAACTGGAGTTGCATGCCATCATGTGGATTCTTGAAGAGCCCATGTCCTCTGGAAGAGCAGCTAGTGCTCTTATCCACTGGTCCATCTCCCTAGCCCCAGGAAATTTGCTCTTAAAAGTAAAACCAGTTAGCATTTTGCATCCATCTGGTCTTGTCATATGTTGAGAAGGAAACAAAGTAATAGAAACTCATTCTATTACTGGAATTAAAACTGATACAATCACTCCACAAGCAACATACCAAATCTAATAGATTTGAATATACACAGATTGGTTTCACTCAAGTGATCCACAGAGACACACTACCAGAGACAAAATTACAAAAGCAGAAAAGATCTGAAATTTGAGGGGGAAAAAATCACTCTTGGAACTACCATAGAGACATATGGAGTGAAATAAAATCTTTGGTACCCTTTTACCTGGCCACACACTGTAGTTCCTATTGGAATGCTGCCCCACAGGCGCTAAGGACCACTTAAGCCTGATAAGCATGAGGTACAGAGCTGTGGGTATTAAAATTTAAAAGAAGAAACCTTCCAAATGATGAAAAACTAGTGTAACAGGATCTGATTCGAATTTGGAAAGATTACACAAACAGGAAATGATTATTCTTTTTCTGTGTGTCTGCAAGGTGAGGGAGAACAAAAGGATGAAGGACCAGGAGAAATATACAGACCTCAAAGGCAAATGATGAGATCATTAGTATTAATTATTTGTCTAACACAGATTACATCCCAGGAGAAATTTCATTGTTAAATATTAAGAAGAACTATGGAAAGTTAAGCTTCTACCTTAATGTGCCTATTACTGATTGTTACTTCCTTTTAACAAAGAATTATTCTCATAATAAACTGCCTGCTTACCAGCAAGCACTGTTATTATCTTATTATCAACATATTGACTTATTAATAACAAAATAAGTTGCATAATTTAATGGATAATGTATAATAAGCAATCATTCACTATTTTTCAGGTAAAATAGTCGCAGATTTTTGTTACGAGTCTCCACAAATAATATATCATAGCAAAGGGCTTGTTTTGCAAAATGTGGTTAGGTGTGACTACATCATTATATGTCTTTTGTTTAATTCACATTCCTCTAGGGTGGACACATGTATTTCTGTGCACTATTAGAATCTATGTGAACATCCAGACAGGCAAACATATATAAGTAATAATAGGGCAAGCATTTTTACTTCCAAACTCTTGAAAAAAAAACATAAGAAAGGAAAAGAAAGACCTCTAAATAAAACCTTTAAGACCTTGAAGAAAAAAAATCAAGGAAGATACTAAAAAATGGAAAGACCTCCCATGCGTAGGATCAGAAGAATTAATATTGTTATAAATGGCCATTCTACCACAAGTAATCTACAGATTCAATGCAATTCCCATCAAATTTCCAGAGTGATTCTTCACAAACAGAAAAAAAAATCCTAACACTATGTTTAAGTATTTAATACTATATTGTTTAGCAATGTTTTGTTTTGTTATTTCCTTACAGTAAGGACTCTTGAACTTGGAAAATATCCCTGTTAGTAGCATAATTTGAGATGTGGGTTGGAGAGATAGCTCAGTTGGGAAGTTTTCAATGCCCAGCATCTGGAAAAAAATCAGTCAGGTCTGTAGTGGTGTGCACTTGTAATCCAAGCACTAAAGAGGCAGTGACAGGTGGATCTCTGGGACTCACTGGGCAGCTAGCCTCACCTAGTCAGTGATCTCCAGGACCGAGTGAGAAAATATCTCAAAATATAAGGCAGACATTTTCAACCACACATAAAACCCTAGAATGAATATCAAACCACTTTCTCTAAACATCGAAAGGGCTAGGTTTTAATACTGTCTGTATTTTCTCCAAAGTCAACTCACAAAAATGAACACAATAGAAAAATGAAGCATAAATGGGCAATCTTGGTTTGGTTCCTTATAAAATTGTTGGTATGACTACTGTAGCTATCCTAACCTGTGCAGAATGCTAGTGACACTAAGAAACACAAAGATAGGGCCTTATTTGAGTTTCAGTTTGTAACATTTTCTGATTATTCTTGACCCATCAAGTGCATGTTTCTTCTGTGATGACAACAGGAAAAACCATGCGCAGCCCAGGAGAATACAATAGCGTTCATTCTTTTGCTTCCCATATGTCTCCCAAATCCCCACTTTAGAAAGACGACAGAATGGTTTGTTCATACAGGTGTTTTCTTGCAAAATGAGCCTCTACTGAAACTCCTAGTGAAGGAGAGTATCAGTATTTTAATCACACTTAAATATACCACAAGAGTGCAAGAAAAACTAAATTATTGAGAACACAATTACCTTTCAAAATGGCTGCCACAATTTTATGAAAAAATGGGGCTTTGCTTAGGCCATTTCAGTTGCTGAGCACAAAACCTGACACATCAGTTTCATTTTTATTCGAAACTATTGTTTATGAGATAAAAGATTACATTTCTAGTAGAAGTAGATTTTCACTATCCCTAGAATTTTCTTTTCTCAGGTAAAATGTATTCTCATGAATCCCTTAAGGACATTAGTTTACCATTCTGATATACTCAGTTCCTTCCATAAAAATGAAATTCCAGCATTAAATAAAAATAACATTACCATTTAACATTCTGGGCTGTTGTAATTACTAAAGAATTTGCAAAAGTTGAATGGATATAACATATAAGTATGATCTTAAGAGATATCACAAATTTATAAAAACCTTTGGATCAATTCATTCTATGCCATTTGTTTGCCCACAAGGAATGATCTTTGTCCATCTTCTACTATTGATAACACAATGTCACAGTCTTCATGAATTATAAAAAGGCTTAGTCTTGGCTCACAGCCCTGGCCAAGAAACCAGTTGCAGCAAGAGTTGGCCTTCTTGGAAGCCAAATCCCAAGGTGGCTCAGGACATCAAGCAGCACAAAAGAGAGCACTAAAGAGACCAGTAAAACTAGTGTTTGTAGCACACTGACTCTCAAAAGAATCATTTACTATGAATCTTTTAATCAATGGATGGAGGCCAGGTGGTAGTGGCGTACGCCTTTAATCCCAGCACAGGCACCAAAACTACACAGAGAAACCCTGTCTCAAAAAATCAACGGATGGATTAGTCACTTGAATGGACTAATCCACTCATGAAAGCAAAGACATAATCACCCGTTAAAGGTCTCCATTGGCACCACATCCTTTTTCTGTTTCTTCCTTCTTTAAAAAAAAATAATAATAATAAGGTCATGCCGCATTGTCCAACTCCTCATTCAAACACTCCTGACTCAGCCCAAAGACACTGGAGGGAGTGTCATGAGCTGCCCTTCCCCACTTCTTAATCTTTCCTGATGAGGATTCTATTCCAACATGAGTTTTGTAGGGGACAAATCATTATCATGTTATAGCAGGGGCTTTGGCCAGAATTTAGCTTTGTGTAGAAAACACAGCTTAATTGCTGGCGAGGGAGAGTGTGCCTTGACTTGTGCAGTATGCTCTTTGTGAGCCATACCTCCATGAGCACAGCACACACAGGATTCAGACAGAAGGTTCCACTTCACACATTGTGTTTGTCTCCTTTCTGCTTGCATCCCTGAAACCTCCTTTAGGATAGAAAAGCTATAATTTCCCTCTTTATAAAAGTAATTCATGACCCTGATTTAGTATCTTTAAAATGAGGGCAAAGCATTCAGACAGAGTATCAATTCGCAGGAACCAATCTGTACTCTCCAGAGGATGTTTAAAGCAGCTTCATAATGCTATGAATTAATTCTAGCACATTGTCAAGAAGAAACAAATAATTAAGTACCCACTGAAGCAAAACAAATACTCCAATTTCAATACAGCACATAAAATACCACAACTTGTCAGGTAATTTACCATGTTGGAATTCTTTCAATAGAACTGACAGTAACTGCCCCAATTCTCAAGATAATCTGGAAATTTTATCATGTACTGAAATGGAATTCCTTTTAAATGTTGAGTCCTGCACATTTTAACAGAAGTTATTTCACAGACTCATACATATTTTCATTTATTCTGTTGTCAGAAGCAAGCTTGAGGTAGAAAAAGGGACCAGAGAAATTCTAGCAGTCTGAATGCATCCTATCTAAAACCACTTAGTGTTCACAGAGACCGAAAATTAGAAGAGCAAAGTATAATGGGATCTTAATGACTCATTTGAATATCGAAACCAAAGCTGTGATCATGATTTCTCTCATTAACCAAAAACTACTGAGTGGGAAGGATAAGGGCTAGTGCAGTGCTGCTGGTGGTCTCTGTCTGGACTGGGTGTTTCCCAGGGCTTGGTGTCTTGTTCCAAAACTTGAAGAAGCACAAACAAATTGCAGAGTATCAAAGGATTTTATTTCTAAGCAAAGAGAAAGTTCTGGTTAGGTATGTGGCAAAAGAGTAGCTTGATCTGAGCATGTACATGGATCAAGAAGCCTGTGTTACTGATTGGAGATTTCTGTAATGAGTCCAAGAGGATGAAGGTCTAGCTGCTAAGGGTTAAGACATTGGTAGTTAGTTTCTTATTTGGATTGACATGAATGATATATATATAGATGAGATAGAGATAGAGATAGATAGAGATAGAGATATATAATAAATAGGTGATTTCTCCTAAATGTCCCTTCAGTGGACACAGTTTGTCTTACTGCATATGTAGCTAAAACTAGTACAGACTGGATCAGTGAGCTGCCCCTAAGATCAGGATATGCTTAGGAATGTGTTTGTCTACAAAAGGGGAATTACTAAGGGTTGCTATGGAGTTCTAAGTCAGAGTGACCTGACTGCTTTGTGGAGAAGTGAGCTTACAGCTCAAGCCAGCAGGGTCCTGGGTTGCTAAGTGATCCCTGTGCATTCCTGCCTGGATCACCTGAAATCTGTGGGGGTTTTGTTTTGGTTTGGTTTGGTTTTTCGTTCTTACTGAATTATCCTCAGGGCTTAGGACAGTGTTCACACAAAGTAGGCATTTGTTGAGTTTAAGAACAAAGTAGTAAATGAATAAGCATGTTTGAATCCTATTGGTCTCAATTTTACTTAGGAAAAAAAAAAAGGAATCAATGTCCTTCTCCTTCCACACCGCATGGAAGTAATATAGAACTTAAAATAGTTGTTCACCCTCTCTGCTAACCTTCTCTCTGCCATTGATTCAATTTTTAGGTTTGACAAATATATATATACTTGGATGATTTTATATCCCTTATTAATAAGAGGAGTACTGGTCATTGTAATTAATAAAATCAAAGACTTCTCAGACCCAAAATAATTAATGTCTTTCTTGCTCATGTAACAGACCTAAGCAGGAACAGCATATTTTTTTGATGGAGACATAAAAAGCCAGGTTGTATAAGTTCTATTATCTTTATCACAAAGTTATCTCCAGACCACCTAGCTAGAGATAAAGAGACTGGGGGTGAGTATGATCATTCTAGTTTTGTTTATGAGATAATATACCCTGATAAGAGCAACTTAAGGAGTTTGCTCAGCTGACAATTCTTTCACAGCCCATCATTGCAGGGAAGTCACAGAGGGAACTTGAACTGCCTAGTCTCATCACAATCCACAGTCAAGAACAAACAAAGAGTAACTGCATGAATGCTCACTTGTGCTCATCCTCATCTCTACATTTATATGGCCAAGACCTAACCCCAGGAAATGGTACTGCCCACAGTGAGCAGATCTTCTCACCTCAACTCATATAACTAAGACAATCTCTCACAAACATATCTACAAGCCAACTGGATATAGACAATTCTCATTGAAATTCCCTTCCCAATAATTCTAGGCTACGTTGGGTTAAAACTAACCACCATAATGATAGAAGGCTTTTGTGAGTTATGACTGAGAATGAGGTATACCAATTCTAATCACATTACCTTTGCTGAAATCCAACCCATGGCTGTATCCAACTACAGGGAGCTCCTTGAAAAGTTAGTCTAGAGCTGAAAAAACATATCCCTCCAAATGATCTATAACATGTAGAGAGTTATGAATAGACTTTGGCAGTGTCTCTGCTACATGCTTCTTTATCAGAAACATGAGAGCCAAGAAAACATAGAACCATGGTAGGCTATTCTTGATACTGTCAAGCTCAAGTTACATAAAAGTCACCTTCAAGATATAAACAGATGAGTAAACAGAGACTTGAGATAACTAAAGATTATTAACTTTTATGTGTTTGGTAAATAATTTTGAAAGTAAATGTTATTTAAAACATCATCTAGGAGCCATTTAAGTGTCACAATTCAGTTGAGAACAAAATTTCTCATTGACACCTAGGAAACTAATAAGATTAAATTGTTTCTCTCCTGGAGTAGAACAGATGATCTGGGCATCAATTCCACCTTGCATTAGTGAAGAATTCAGTATAAAACCACCTTTAATATGGTAGTAAGTCTAGAAGCATTTATGTACCATAATCATGACCTTAATCATATTCTTCTCCACCCCTTCCAAAATTCTAATTATGATCACAGCAGAAACTTAGTCTAAAAATAAAATTCAATGCATCTCACAAAGATAGTTTTTAAGTTTTCATGGCATGAATCTCTGACTTTGGGCCTTCTCTTTTCCCTGTTCAAAGAGAGCTGAATGTATTCAATGGGACAATTGAACTCCTTCTAAATGGTCGGTCATCTAGAGGGTACACATGCTATGCAGCTCCACCCACTGAACAAAGGTGACAGAGCAGTTACCACAGAAGCAGTGTGAGGAAAACTTTTTGTAATAATAAATGATGAAAATGTAAGATTTCTATCTAGAAACAAATTAAAGGTTGCGATCATTGAGACTTCTTTATAAATAGCACCACAGTCTCTCTCATTTCAGACAAATTGATGAAACCCAGGAAAACTCTCACCTCTTTGTACAACACCCATCACTCACCACCCCTGATGTATCCCCTACTCACTCACTTGAATTAGATGCATGTTCTTGCAAAGTATTTCTCTTCTGAAATTCATAACAGCAAGAAATCTACACATGAACTCTAACATCATGTGAACTTAATACAACATAGATTTGAGTTCAATTAAGAACTTAATTAAGTTCAATTAAAAACAAAAAGATTGGAGAGGTGAGAGAAGAGTATGTTAAACAGAGATAACAATTCTTGTCCATAGAATTTTGATGCAATTTAACTAGTGATTAATAGCAGAGTTTGGGAGTAGAGAAAAAATAAAATTAACTAAAAATCAATCTAAAATAACAAGAGTCACTTTAGATGAACCTTAACTCCATTGAAAAATGTGACTCCATACAAAGCCCAATAGCTCCTGAATACCATGAGTAAACCCTACTCTTGGGAGAGATGATTGGAGACTCAGGGCTGACCTGAACAGCATTTGGTATTTTATAATTTTAAAGAAACATATGAATTATCACCATTCAGATGAACTATGCAGTGAATGGCAAGTGTTTCCAGACAGACAACCACATGCTGTGGATTTATTTTCACTTGTGAGGCAGCATCTACTGTCACTAGGTTTCCTGGATACACTCTTGGGACTCTGCACCAGCCACTCAATAATGCTGCCTGCCCCTTTCCACATAACACATTATGGTGACAAGCAAAGCTAATCCCCATAAGATAGCAGCACTATAAAGCTGGAGACCTGTTTCTCCTCTCCATATTTACAGTTTTGTTCCCTGGGAAAGCATGGCATGACACTCATTCTCGTTAGCCTCTCAGGGAAAAAAAAATATCATCCCATAACCCTGCCCTTCTCTGCTTTTCATTTCCTATACAAGCATTATGCCCAAAGAGCCCT
This sequence comes from Peromyscus eremicus, assembly GCF_949786415.1. Lineage (NCBI taxonomy): Eukaryota > Metazoa > Chordata > Mammalia > Rodentia > Cricetidae > Peromyscus > Peromyscus eremicus. The sequence continues at coordinate 35,357,546 of NC_081425.1, forward strand.
GAAAAGTATGGGGAGTACAAGCAAGAAAACAGTCCTGCTCTAAATCTTAGTGTTGTTTTGATTAGAGGGACTTTAATTTGCAGTGTGAGACATTATTAAATGTCCTTTATAAACTAATTATTGAAATCAACAAAATTAGTTAGGTAATTCAGTATGCTTGTTACTTTTAAAAACTTGTACACAATAGATATATGATACTTCCCCCATAAACTCTAATTATAGTAATTATAATGCTGAGTGAAAACAAGCTTTGTTTTATAAATGCCTAATAAAAGTGAACATCAAAGCATTCCAAATGAACATACTGGGTATTGGGTAAGCAACAAGTCTCTTTGTCAGGTTATTTAATGGAACCAAGAAAAACAACCTTCCTCAAGTTATTTCTTTTGGCCTTAATGATTCTACCTGGCTGCAAACATTTAAAACTAAACTTATATTTTAAACTGGGGTGGGGGGCAAAACAGAATAAGCTAATGTCTGTGTTTATAGACCAAACTAATTTTGTTTATCTTTCACAAGGCTAATCAAATAAAGTCACTGCTTTATGTCATGAGACATCTTCTCCATCTGTATAAAAACAGGCTTGGGTTAAGTGGGGGAAGAATAGAAGTAGAGTGGTGGTTGTTTATAAGCTGACTTCAAGAATACTACGAGGCACTGGCAGTTATATAAAACCTTGTATAAGCAGGATACTAGAAAAGAGAGATTATTAAAAAGTTAAACACAAGAAAATAAATGATAACATGTAATAATAATAAAGAACTGTTTAAATGACAGTATTATCACTTGTGCTATGATTACATGTCAACGATATCAGTGATAATGGGACAGGGCTTAAAGACACAGCTAAAGGATGCTACTGGCAGCAGCTTGAGGACTTCTTCACAGAGCTCTGCTCCAATGAAGGCAGGGTTCTTGACTTTGTCACAGAAGAGGATTTCAGAATGAACCTGAACAACGCACATCTACTATTTACTGAGGTTGTCTATTTGCTTTTTTGTTTTTGAGACAGGATCTCAATGTGTAGCTCTGGAACTCACTATTTAGACCAGGTTTGTATTCTGGATCTCACGATCTTTCCACCCCTGTTTCTGAGATGTTTTTTGTGCCACAGAGTCAGGAGCTATGATATAAATGTATGGATTGAGGCAGGGCCCCCAATATCCACTGATCTCTGAATTGTATCTAGTTGTATTTTTCTGCAATGGTCTCCATATGCTGTAGAGAGAAGCTTCTTTGGTGGTAACTACATTTACCTGTGGGTATAGATAGGCTTTAGAATGTAGACAGGAATTATGCTGACCTAGCAAAGCTGTGGTAGGAGATTCTCTTCCAAGTTCCATGACTACACCATCCCTGGAAATTTTGGCTAGGTTTCTGGTAGCGGCCAATATTTCCCTCCTGTTGAGTGGACCTTAAATCCAATTAGACAGTTGTTGGTTACTACCAATATGTGAGTGCTACTGATCACACCTTTAAAGATGTCTTGCCATGCTGATCATTTTACTGTTGCAAAACTGGTTGTTTTTCCCTCTTTTGAGGCCCTGCCACCCAGCTCCCAAATAAATCACACATGGAGGCTTATTCTTAATTATGAGTGCCCAGCCTTAGCTTGGCTTACTTTCTAGCTATCTTTTCTTAACTTATTCTAGCTACCTTTTGCCTCTGGGCTTTTCCCATGCTCTTACTTCTATAAATCTTACTCTTACTCCGTGGCTTGCTGGTTGTGTAGCTGGGTGACTGGCCCCTGTAGTCCTCCTCCTTCTCTGGCTTCTTCTTTCTCTTTTCTTGGCTTTCTCCCTCTATATGTTCTCTCTGCCTGCCAGCCCCTCCTATCTTTCTCCTGCCTTGTTATTGGCTAGTTTTTTGTTAGATCATGAGGTGTTTAACACAGGCACAGTAACACAGCTTCACAGAGTTAAACAAATGCAACATAAACAAATGTAATACACCTTAAAATAATATTCCCAACAGCTTACATAGTATTTTCTGGTACCATGAAAGGTAGACCACAGGAAGGAGGTTTTCAGGTTAGAGCCAACTCAAATTAAAGATCTCCCAAGGAAGGGGAAATAGAATACAGTGTTATAAAGAGGGACCAAAGGAACTAAAATAGGAAGATTAAATGTATTAGGGTATGGGAGGGCAGGGTAAAAGAGAGAATACAGAGAGGACTAACTAACATTAAAGGTCCTTTAGAAAGCTATATGGAAACATAACAGAAGTTTCCAAAAATATATTTATATGTAAAATAAATTGAAATGGAGTTGCCATATAATGGGGAGACAATACCTCTTAGAAATCATGTTACCAAACAAAACCATCAGTACCAAGAATGAGTAACATCTTGTTGAGTCATTGGCCAAAGAGAGTTCATATACTCCCCAAAAAATTTTTAGGCTATTTCCAAGGCTACTGGTTATTCTCCACAACCTGATGGTAAGGCCCTATTGCTGAAGATTCCTGTTACTTCACTGAACACTGAGAAATTAAGCAGGTGCCAACTAGAAAATTTATGCCTATTGACTAGCATTAATGGTGCTTGAAGGTACTTTTCATGCAACTATCAATATCACCCAACTACAAACATGTGACCTATAATGCAACATGCCTGCAATATATACTAATGCAAAAGTGGCCCAATGTTATTCCCATAACATGGGATTAACTGACCATTTTGTCATTAAATTTTAGGCCCACTCCATGAAATGGAAACCATATGTGACACTGTTAAAGTTGTCAAGAACCTAAGAGTAGTGAAGTCTTGGGACTAGGGGAAAACCTACTTCTATTATTCTGCTAAAGGAATATAGCAATAAAATTATCCCTAATGACATATTGCTATCCTTGTAGACCAATGCCTTGCTCAACCCTCATCAGAGAAGCTTCTTCTTGCAGAGATCCACAACTGGACAATCTTACAGAGTAAAGAACTTTGGAGCACTCATTCCTAAGTGGGAAGTCTTCATCAAACCCATCCCCTCAAGATTCAGTAATCTATGCAGAAAAGGGGTTGGAAAGATTGTAAGAGTCAGAGTTGGTGGAGGACTCCAAGGAAACAGCATCTTCCAGACATAACAGGACTGATATAAATATGAACTCACAGAGACTGTAGAAGCATGCACAAGACCTATACAAGGTTCAAACCAGACAAAATCACAGCATTGGGAAGGGGAAGCGGATACAAAGTCCCATCCCTAACCAAAAAGCTATTTGCAATTGATACCTGCTCGGAAAAGAAATATCCATTTCCCCCAACAGATTGCTTCTGGGTCTATCAACCACACTCTAAGGCTGATCCCACACCCAGGAGCCGTTGGTCAATACAAAAAGAACTCCATGTTTTTATGAATATGTCTTTTGTTTCAATTTGGAATTTTTTGTTTTATTGGGTTTTTTTAACTTTTGTTTTGTTGGGGTTTATTTTGAGAGAGAGAAAGAGAGAGACTGTAAAGTCATTAAGTTGGGTGGGTAGAAAGGTAGAGAAGAACTTAGAGACATTGAAGGATGGAAAAATAAGATCAAAATATATTGTATGAAAAATTAATAAAATGATAAATGAAACAAATAATCAAAAGAGAGAGAATATTTTTTTAAAAAGAGACTAAGATGTTTATTTGCCTTTTCCCATTAAAATAAATATGGCCTCTTGGTGGATTGGCTGATCCATCTTGAGGAAAAGATATACAAAACAGGATTAACAGTTTGTCAAGTAATATTTGAAGGCTACAAGAAGCATGCTAGTAAGACTGGCCACCCCTATGAGGTTTCTACTGATTAAAGATAGGAAAATATGGTATCAATAAGGACAATAATTTCTCATGGATAAAAAAACTAACCAGTGCTTCTACATCTACTAATTCATGATGTTTAATTTTTTAATTAATCTTTTATAAAATTGTAAATTAAAAAATAAATCAAGTACTTAGTCTCTGTAAACATAACCCTGAATAAGTAAATAATAGATGTGGAAAAGGGGTATGGACTGCCCTAGAGTACAACAGTGGCATAAATATTATAGGAATTATCAACTTCTTTCTGATTAGACTTCAGGCCCCATTCCACAAGAGGAAACATATGCTTTATCCTGTAAATCTGGCCAACAGCTCACTGATGGGCTGCTCACAGGCCCCAACAATGGATCTAAATACTATTCTGCTAAATGGTCACAGCAGCAAGCTGCACTCTAAATTCATACCTCAATCCCTATAGATTACCGCAGTTGTCAAACCTCATCAGAGAAGGTTATTTTTATAGTAGATGATGCTAATCACAGAAACTCACAACTGATCATTATGCAGAAAATAAGGGTACTGGCATGCACTAGCACAAAAAAGACTTCTCTATCATCCATTACCTGCAAGACTCGAGACCCATCACAGAAGAAGGAGGAAAAAATGTTGTTAAAGCCAGAGGTTAAGGAAGACTACAGCAAGAGTTCAACTTCTTCTAAACATGGCAGAACCACTGCACATATGACCCACAGCAACTGTTGTCACCTGCACAAGGTCATCCAGTCAATATTCCACCATGGAATGGGTAGGGACTCACAAGCTCTGACTGCTAAGGAGCTATGGACAGTTGATGGCTTCTTGGGGAAGAGGAGTCAGTTTTCCTTAAGGGTATGGCTCCTGCTAGGGGGACCACACTCCAGTGGATGGTCCTACATTCATGAGTATATGGGCAGCACACATTGAACTGTATGGTTATTTTAAAAACTTTAAAAGAGTACATGAAGTTGAGGGAGGAGTGAGCTGGGGGTGGATGTGGGACAAGTTGGGTGTAGTGAGAAGCGAATATGGTCAAAATACATAATATGAAATTCTCAAAGAATTAACAAATTAAAACTATCTTAAAATATCACAGATAGTGATTCTTTTAAGTAACAGACTTTCTATTTGCCACGGCTCCCCCTCTAATAAATTAGGAGATCTGTATTTTGAGAGCTAATATCTGCTAACAAAAGCACAGGTAGTTATTTTGGATTTCCTATACTTTTGTGAAAACATCAGCCCTCTAGATTAAATTGCTGTGTTTCAGGAAACAGGAAGTAAAGAAGAACATAAGAATTTAAACAGGAGAACCCAGTTAACAAAATCAAGACAATAGGAAACCAAAGCTTAGATTGCCTGAGCTCTTGATTGAGAAAACTGTAAGGAAAAGAAAGAGATGAGATGTCATATGTGACTGGGAATCTAAACACATCAGTGTTCTTATGGAAAAGGCTAAGGCATAGCACACAGGGACACAATCTTAGGTGGCAAATAAATAAATAAATAAAAGGCAAGGATACTATTTTTCTATAAAATTCAGAAGAGTGTTTACTTTGATAGGCATCTTGCAACCCTGAGGTATTTCAGAGGTGCCTGACAAATCACTACCCTTGTCCTAGGTGATAATTATAAAAGTAGTTTCTTTGTTTAAAAAAAAAATTGATTAGCTCTAGCTATCAGAAGAGTAAAATTGGAAGTATATGAAAGTAGCAGCAGACTCACAGCTGTCAGAAGACGTTAGGAGCTGTATGTAGATTCTGACACCAGAAGGGATAGAACTGAGACTCAAAGCTCACCTTCCACCTCTAGTGAAGCCCTAATTAATACTGAGGTGAAGCCCAGCAGCGGGCCTTGAGCAGAAAGTGCCCTCTCTGCCCTATCTCTGTTTGTTTCAGTTTTTGGTCACAGCGTATCTTGAAAGATTGGGTTACTGTCAATGCTAGGATCAAGGAAAAGAAAATTTGTCCTAGGGAAATTATACTTTAAATTGACATAAGGAAAAACATTAGCCTCGATGCTCCATCATGTCATGTAAAAACAACAAGAAGCTGGAACTGAAATGTTTTAAAGCATTTTATTCTATTGGGCTTTTTTCTTTATGGATTCCTAACTTATACAACTATATAATACTTTTCATGACAACATATTGTTATGTATTCTATTACAATATATGAAAATATGGTTTGATGAAATGACTATTTCAAAGCCTGAAGCAAATACAAATGCAAATGCTTAACTCAAGACAGGAAAAGATGAAAGGGGAGGAGACTAAATTACTTGAGCTGAATTTTTATTTTAAAAAAAAAAAAATGCTCTGGCTATTTTCTTTTTGCTGGTCCCCACTGTTTTTCCTGAATACTAAACCTTATACTATGGAAGGAAGCTGTTGTGTCATTGACAATCAAGACAGTATGTCTTCTATGCCCCCATGGAGTCCTATGAGGCCTTTTCATCATCCTGCATTTCAAACTCTAGAGGAAGAGGAGGAAGAAAATAAAATATACCACCTGTCTAGGTCAGAAAGAAGATCAAACAAACTTTAGTAAGTTTGGGTGTTCATTTACTTTGGGCAGAAGTGAAAGGAGACCAGGGGGTCAGAAATCTGAGCGTCTTCCCATAAATAAGTTCCACTTCTACTTAGGTCCTGAGACCTCAGTCCTGGCTCACAATGTCTCCCTTGACATGAGAGAATTGTCTCCAGAGGCCTCCATGCCCTCTCCCCTGCTCCCCTCTGGTTCACTCACCCCACTCGTTGCTCCTTGTTCTCCCATCGAGCTGGTGCAGAGAGGGTTTCAGTCGTTCATTTCCTTCCTGGTGCTTTGGGTAATAGACAGAAAATGCACTTTGCTTTTTCCATGGTGATACAGCCTTTATGGAGAAAACAACCAAGTCATGTTGTGATGAGAAAGACAACTCCACTCAGATACCCTCTCAACATTATTTTGTTGAAGGAGTAGCTCATTCATCTCCAGCTTTGAGTTACATTAAATCCAAAGTTAGTGCCTTAGCCTTGAGATCTGGGAAGAGGTGTGGGGTATCCACAAAGCTAATGAGCCCTTTGTGTATATGATATGTATACTGTAGCATATGTGTTTCTAAAATACATTACTATGCCTTAATAAATCCCTAGGGAATACATCATTAAAGAAGGAGACTACACAGGGAAAAGAGTGGTCTACTCTGAGGTACAGCAAGGTTGATTTTAACAGCTGAACTTTAACAAGCACAGTTTTACCCAGATTCCAAGCAGATGCAAACTCCAAACTCTCCATGGAGAATCACGTGAGCACACACCTACAGAAACAGTCTTAGCAATCCAGAAAGAACGAAGATACAACCAGGATTAAACCTAAGCTTTCTGAAGCTTGGTTTAATCTTCTTGAGATTTTTTTCTATGTTAAAAAATGTTTTCCTAAAGTATTTGTTAAAAGAAGGGAGAAGGGTTTCTTTATATTGTCACAGAACTAGTGTGTTTGGAGTATCCTATCTTCTATGAGGCACACTGGAAGGTACTGGGGTGTTCTAGTTTGCTTTACCCTTGCTGTAATAGCCATCATGATCAAAAACAAAGTGGAGAGAAAGGTACTTATTTCATGGTACAGGTTACAGTCCATCATCAAAGGAAGCTAAGGCAGGACTTTGAGGTAGAAACCAAAAAGAAACACTGCTCACTGACCTACACCCAGGTTTACATTCAGCTCTCTCACTTCAGCAAGTCAACATGCCTGGGAATGGCCCAAGATGGACTGGGCCTTACTACAGCAGTTAGCAATCAAGAAAATGTCCCCATAGATACACTAGACATAACCCCAGGCTAATCTGATGGAGGCGGTCTTTCAATTGAGGTACTTACTTCTCAGGTGTATCAAGTCGAATCCAAGATTAGCCATTGCATAGGAATAGGAATATAAGATGTGGGTGCAGTCTTCAATACACCTACAGTCTCAGGACAAGACTTCTAAGTGCTATAAGACACACATTAATGCGAGTACTACAAGAAAGACTTCAAGCAGTTAGGTTCCGAGAAAAAGATAGGTAGCTTGCTGTTGGAAAGGAGCTTTGACCTAGGTACAAACAGGAGTGTTTGGTAGTAAAGGGCAGAACAGAGAAGGGCCAAAAGTCATTTTGTGTGCTTAGAAAAGCTTTGAGCACTGGCATTTGTAGAGTTCTCGAGGAATGTTTCAGTCTGGAAAACATAGAGATTCCATCAAGAAGAACCTTGAGAATCCCCAGTGCCTGCTCACTCCTGCAGAAAGGAAGAGGTGATCATATCTGTAGTGTATTGTTCTGTTGGTAGCACAGAGAATGGTTAAGAAGAGCAAAGCTGGATTCCCAAGACCATTTTCCAGGCTGCCATAGTATCTGTGTTGATTATTCTATAGGTAAAAAGATAAAAGCAGTAGCATGGATGTGTCAGAGAAACCAAAGGAAAAGAATACATGAAGGAAAAGGGTCAAAGCCAGCCAGCACAATTTTGTTCCTTTTCTTTTCTTTGGAACTATACTTAAGATATTCTCATAATCTGAAAAGCAAATAACACATCTCACATTGCAGTGTGCTGCACATAAACTTTTGGTTTATTGGTTAATGTCAAAGACTAAAAAGTAAATCGAAGTTTAAAGAGCATGTATTGTTAAACGACTCCCCAAAGCTTTTCTATACAAATACATCTTGCTGATGGGCTATAGAGTAGGAAGCCTTGGTTTAAAGGTTGATTTCAATACCTTTTAAACACCTACAAGTACTAGACATTACATTTGTGAAATCCTAATAATTATTCTTCTATCAAAAGGGATTTGGAGGCTCAAATGAGCTAGTTCATAAGGAAAGTGTCCCTCCATGGAACAAAATGCCTTATGTTGATCTATTTTGATTCTGTTTTTAATTAACATATAATTGTGCATATTTATGCAGTGCCATATGATATTTAGATCCATGTGTACATTGTTTCTTGATCAAATCATAGTAGGCAGCACGCCTCTCCCTCTGTACATTTGTCATTTCTTTGTGATGTAAACTTTCAGAGGTTTTTCTTCCACCTAGGTTGAAACACATAATACAGTTGTATTAACTTTAGTCACCTTCCTGTGCTACAAAATGTCACAATTTAGCCCTTAAATCCAGCTGTAACTTGTACCAACTGACCAATATCTAACCATCATCCCCAGGCCCTGCCCAGCCTCTTATAGCATATGAGTGAGATCATACAAGACATGCCAGATTTAAGCCAATTATATTCATCTTTCTATTAACAAAAAAAAAGAAGATCCCATTTTATCTTTTCCAAACTATAGAAAATAAAGCACCATTTTTTTTCTGAAATGAAATGTCTGTGTTAACTAATTTTATGTCAACTTGACACAATCTAGAGTCATTTAGGAAGAGAGAGTCTCAATTGAGAATAATGACCCCAACATTTTGGCTTGGGGTTAAGCCTGTAGTACATAGTTTTTGAATAATGATTTGTGTAAGAGGACCCAGCTCACTGTGGCCAGTGCCACTCCTGGGCTAAGGGTCCTGCATGCTATAAGAAAGTGCAGTCTGGCCATCCCTTCCCTCACATCTAGCATCCACTTATGAGTGAGTACATACTATGTTTGTCCAGGCGGGGGACGTCAAGATCATGATGGGAAGACATGCAGAGATGACTGGCCACACTAGTGGAAGCCCATGAACTGTAGACTAGTAGCTGTCGAATCCCCATGGGACTGGACTAGGCCCTCTGGATACGGAAGATGGTTGTTTGGCTGGAACTGTTTGGGGGGCAACCAGACAGGGGGATCAGGATCCATCCCTGGTACATGAGCAGGCTTCTGAGAATCCCGTGCCTGTGTGTGATGCCTTGCACAGCCTTGGTGCAGTGGGGAGGGGCTTGGACCTGCCTAGGCTCAGTGTGCTGGGCTCTGCTGACTCTCCATGGGAGACCTCAATTTGGGGGATGTGGGAATGTGGGGTGGCTTGGCTTGGGAGGGAGGGCTGGGGGTGTGAGGAGGGAGGAGATGGGGTCTGTGGGTGGTATGTAGAGTGAGTAGAAATTTTCTTAATAAAGAAAAAATGAAAAAAAAGAAAAGAACTCAGGGGCTAAACAGCTTAGCAGTTAAGAGCAATGTCTGCTTTTGCAGGAAAAAAGAAAGAAAGTAGAGTGAACAAGCTGTGATTGGGAAAGGGAGTAAACAGCAATCCTCCATGTCCTTTGCATCAGCTCCTGCCTCAAGGTTCCTGCTGTGAGTTCCTATTCTGGCTTTGCTGAACGATGGACTTAGAAACTTAAAGATGAAATAACTGCCTTCCTCCCAAGTTACTTTTATTACAGCAACAGAAACCCTACCCAAAACAAGCTTTTCTTCTTCACATTCCTTTGGGCCATGGTGTTTTAAACATAGCAATATAAACCCTAACTAGACAATCCTACACTACCGCCTGGTTAAGGATGGTGGTTACCTTGATAGAGTCCTATTCTAAGCATGTTTCATGGGTTATCTCTAATCTTCACAATAGTAGCCATTTATGCCGCAGGCCTGGGACTCCAAGCCAGCTTGTCTGGTGCACCTGTCCGTCAGATCTGAATCATCCTACTTACAGACTCTTATTAATAATCATTGTGATGTTATTTGTGGAAATGTTTATACAGATATAAAATATAAAAGTAATATTTTATTAAAAACAGTGAGTAATGGGAGGCTATAAAGAGACTAAGAAAAAAACAACGAAAGGAGATAAAAGGCCTCACAAACTTAAAAAGAAACAATTTTAACAAAACTATTTTAGTCGGGGTTTTTATTGCTGTAAAGAGACAACATGGCCATGGCAACTCTTTTTTTTTTTTTTTTTTTTTTTTTGGTTGTTTTTTCGAGACAGAGTTTCTCCGTGTAGCTTTGCGCCTTTCCTGGAACTCACTTGGTAGCCCAGGCTGGCCTCGAACTCACAGAGATCCGCCTGGCTCTGCCTCCCGAGTGCTGGGATTAAAGGCGTGCGCCACCACCGCCCCGCGGCCATGGCAACTCTTATAAATGAAAACATTTAATTGGGGATGGCTCATGTATAGTTTCAGAGGTTCAGTTCCTTATCATCGTGGCGGGGAGCATAGTGGCATACAGGCAGACATGGTACTAAAGAAGTAGCTCAGAGTCCTACATCTTGCAGGCAAAAGGAAGTCGACTGAGACACTGGGTGGTATCCTGAGCATAGGAAACCTCGAAGTCTTCCCCACAGAGACACACTTCCTCCAATAAGGCTATATCAACTCCAACAAAGCCACACCTCCTAATAGTGCCACTCCCTGTGAGATTTGGGGGCCAATTGCATTCAAACAACCACAGCAACTAAACAAATTAACAGGAAAACAGAATAAATTAGAAGACATAATCTGTTTGGAATAAAAAGAAATCAATCTCACTGCTAATTTGTCAATTCATGAAGAACACATGAAAAAAATTTAAAAAGCTTAGAACAGAGGAACAGTCTAAGTAAGTGAAGTATATAATGAGTTACTAAACGTATTTAAATCTGTAACAAATGAAAATGTACAATAGTACAATGTAAACAGATCCATGGACTACCAAGAAGTAAGTGCACATAGAATTTAGTATATAAGAAAGATGGCATTTATATGACAAAGAAATAAATTATTCACAAATTATCTGAGGATTTAGGTACCAGTAAGGAAAACTGCAATTGAATTGTCCTACTCCTTACAGCATAGCAAATCCAAGATAACACATGGATTTAGCTGTAAAAGACAAATCAAAAAGAAACATAGAGGCAATTTTTCATAATCTCACAGTGGAAAAATAACTTCTTCTAAAATCCGACCCAAGCAAGAAAATAAAACCAGTGACAGTACAAGAAAGAAAGTAGATTAAACTACAGTGTTTTTAATTTAATACACAGAAACATTCACCATAATTTAAATCAAAAGACAAATAAAAAAGTTGGCCACAAATACAACAAATAAATAGGCAATTCTTTAATATATAAAGATCTTTTCTAAATCAGCAAGAGATACCTACTAACATAATAGTCAACTAAAACATGAAACATCAAAAGAGATTACAATAGAATTTATGTGTTTAAATCTATGTAGAGCTATTAACATTGCTAACTGAGCAGTCATGTGGCAGAATAAGGGTTAAAACAATCCAAAAATTTGCTTGAAAGTGCAAATCAAGCTTTTAGTTGCTTAATACAATAGTAGAATCAAGAGTCTAAGCTGGAGCAAGCTCCAGCCCCTTACAGCAGTTTTCCCCCACAGAACAGTAAGGACAATGGATCTGCACAGTGGATCCAAGCAAAACGCCTTATAGATCCAGGACTGTCCAAGGCAAGTTAGGAGGTACTATGCTGTGGTCAGTAAACCCTGCAGCGACAATGCCTTAACACAACAGGGGTTTCTCATTGATATAAGTGTCTAACAATGAGCCAGGTGTTCCTCCATAGCACCCAAAGGTCCTGTGAATGTCTCATTTGCCACACTAGCCACACTACATAGGTAGCAAAAATGCATCCTCTCTTATCAGCCATCACTGGTCATTTGAGTGATATCAGTCCTCTGAGATACTGAGACCTCTGAAATGCAGTTCAGCCATGTTTACATTCCTTTAGGAGATGACATGGCTGGAAGATTGAGTACCTCTGCTTCCCCAACGCAGTCTTGAGGAGCAGGCTAAAGGGACCAGCTGGGCCTCTGCCAGGGAACACTGCTTCCAATTCTCAGCAAAGATACAGAGGAGAAATCTGGCTCTGGAGAAGCATAATATATCATGGCTTGGGCCACTCCAGGTTCATCATACATGATGCAAAAAACAAATAATCAAAAAGAGTAAACTTAGTTCTGTAGTCTTTACACTCTGCCAGAAGGGTTCTTGTGTACTTTCAGTTTTAATTGTTTCCATCCATTTTTTAATTTGGTCCCTGTCACTGGGGGAAAAGGAACATTTTCTGATCTTTAGGTGAAAACTTCTTTAGAATAACATATTAGCTTTTTTCCCCCAATTACTAAAGCTGGGGATACACCTCAGTGGTAGAGTACTTACTTACCCAGATACATGAAACCTGGGTTAAATCTTCAGTACTGAAAAAAAAAATAGCAAATTAATTAAAAGCTGGTTACTCCTACTTTTAAAAACAGACATACCAGATGGAAACTAAACATAAATATCAGTCACTGGATCCTATTTTTCTTGCTCTGCCTCCATGCTCTTGTCTTCCATGTTTCCCTTGAACTTGGCAGAGCTGTCCTTGCCAAAGGGCTGTGAGCAGAAGTGTATCACGTCAAGACCAAGGCAATTAGAAAGCACTGTGCAGCGTTTACCTCCTGCAGTGGCAACTGGGAAGCCTACTGTTTGGCATAGTGGAGTTACAAAGTGTTGGAAGCTGGAGACGGAATTTGCAAGAAAGCGGCTGTTGAGATTGACCAGATGTGCTCTGCACTTGGCATAAGTCAGAAAAGTCCTCCTGCATGTGTTAAGCCACTTTCACTGAGTCTGTTACCACAGCCTAGACTCACCTCCACTGCTGAAACTGTTACTAGCTTCAGAACAAACCTAAAAGGTCAGCTTTGGTGTAATCCAGTTATCTACTTGTGTGCCTCTCTGTTCCATATAATAGCCTGTGTAGGTAGAAAACCAGCGTGTACTGTATACAATGGGTATGTAAATAGAAGTAGTAAAGTCAGACAGAGATGAAGTGAGGAAACAAAGCACTATCTTCCTAAATATTTCCAAACTGCTTTGAAAATTATTCTGCTTTCTTCACTTTTACTGTAGGTTAGACTTGGGGGTCTTGCTCATGCTAGGTAAGTTCTCTACCACTGTGCTGCATCCACAGCCCTCTTTTTACTTTGTGAGAAAGAGTTTCACTAACTTTTCCAAGCAGGCCTTGAACTCCTTAACCTCCCTGCCTCTGCCTACCAAGTGTCTCTAGATAGAAGTCCTGCCCTGCTATGCTCAGTGCCTTGACTGTACGCTGAGAAGCACCTGACAGATACCTATTATGTTACAAAGCATCTGCTAGATAGAAAGTTAAAGATGAATGAGACAAAGCCCAGGGCCTTGGATGCCTATCAGGACTGTGAAGACAGGCATGCTCGAGGGCAATCACAAACTGTGTGGATAGTTTGACAGAATTATGTATGAGCTGCTGTGGGACCACAGAGGGAGGGAGCTCAGGTGAGGGAGGATTCATGGGATGCACCTCAGGGATGTGACATCTATAGACCAATAGTAAAGCTGAGTCCAGATCTTTGCTTTATAGAGAGAATAGTTTTTAAATATATATTTTGCTCTTTTACTTAGCTAGAATTGTATGTGTGTTCAGGAGTTGGTTTTTGATGAAAATGGGCACAAGATACAGGCTTTGTGGGTCTCAGAATTTCAATTTCCTTTAGGTGAGAAAGGACAGACTAACAACTTATCAACTCTTACCCCTATATCCTAATTTTATATTCATTTTTATATTCTATATAACATGCTCATGTCTGAGAATGTCAGTAGTGGTTTTTATTTAGTTTTTTAAAAAATGTATGCGATGTATTTTGATCATATTCTGTCCTCTCCTGGAATTCTTCTCAGATCCTCCCCACATCACTACCCACCCAACTTCAGAGCTCTCTCCTTCACTTGCTCTCTCAAAGAAAAGAAAGGGAGCAAGGAAGGAAGGAAGGAAGGAAGGAAGGAAGGAAGGAAGGAAGGAAGGAAGGAAGGAAGGAAAGAAAGAAAGAAAGAAAGAAAGAAAGAAAGAAAGAAAGAAAGAAAGAAAGAAAAAGAAAATCAAAACAAATGAATAAAGAACAGCAACACAAAAATACCAAACCAAAATTTTAAAAAAGGAGTCTGCTTTGTGTTAGGCAACTACTCCTTGGCATGGGGCATGCCCTGAAATATAGTTGATATGCCCAGTGACACTCCATTAGAGAAAACTGATTTTTACCTAGGAGGTATCCGTTGTAAATAGCTTCTTGTTAGGGGTAGGACTTGTGTCCACTTCCCCTTCTCACTGCTGGGATTTTGTCTGGCTTGAATCTATGAAGGTCTTGCGTGGGCTGTCACAGTCTTTGTGAGTTCATATGTGTATCAGTCTTGTGTCTGGAGGACACGGTTTCATTCTGGAAATCAGTATGAGGGTTCCTCAAAAAATTGAAAATTGACCTGCCAAAAGATCTTGCTATATCACTTTGGGGCATTTATTAAAATCACTCTACATCTTACTACAGAGACACTTGTTCCTCCATGTTCATTGCTGTTCTACTCATAACAGCCATAAATTGGGAGCAGATTAGATGTTCATCAACTGATGAATGTATAATGAAAAATGTGGTACATCAGTGGAATTATGAAATTGACAAGTAAGTTGATGGAGCTAACAACAGCCACTCTGAATGAGGTAATCCAGACCCCAAAAGACAAATTATATATGTTGCCTCATTTATTTAAACTTTAAATCTGTGTATTTCAATATGTATAACCATAGACGTTATGTAGCTAGTAAGGGACTGTGGTGGGGGATCATCTAAAAAAGGAGAAACAGAATAAAGTGTTATAAAGAGATAAAGGGGAAGTAGAATATGAGGATTAAATTGGCATGGAGCATAGAGGCAAGGTAAAGCAGGTAATATAGGGAGAGATAACAGACACTAAAAGCCTTTTGAAGAGCCGTATGGAAATCTACTATTGTAGAAGCTTTCTAAAATATATACACATACGAAAGGAATTTACAGGGAATGTCAATGTCAGTAACATGTACAATGTGTCATCCAACACTTTCGTATCCTGGGAAAGACTTTGGTCGTGAAACCAGATTTTCCTAGCTCTGACACACTGGCTAAGAAACTATGGACAAGTTACGAAACTCACTGTACTTCTGTTTCCTGAGCAATGCAAAGGGGAGTTAACTCAGCAGGACCTCCCTCCAAAACTGCTGTGAGAATGCAATGACCTGACATACAGACATACAATCTGTCTGGAATGGTGAATATTTGCTGAACTAAGTAGCTTTATGAGATTATCAGACTTTAAAGACAGTGGTTACTTCATAACATTAATAAACTAAGAAGTAGTAATTCCCGGTAGTTTCAGGAGGAGAACTAAGAATGGAGTTGAGTAGCTATAGTATCATCAATGCCAATCCACTCACTGTTCCTATACTCTTTCATTTAAAAAAAAAGTCCTTCTTTCTTGTTTAAAAATGCCTATGGTAAGTGCAGACATCAACAGCCTTTCACTTTGTCTTGGAGAGGTACTATCTTAGCTATGGTTTCTACTGCTGTGATGAAATTCCACAACCTGACCAAGTTGGGAGAGAAGAGTTAATTGACTTACACTTCCATATCACTGTTCATCATTGAAGGAAGTCAGGACAGGAACTCAAACATGGCAGGAACCTGGAGGCAGGAACCTGATGCAGAGGCCATGGAGGATTGGTGCATACTGGATTGCTCATCATTGCTTGCTCAGCCTACTTTCTTATATAACACAGGACCACCAGCCCAGGAGTGGCACCACCCACAATGGGTTGGACCCTCCACCATCAATAACTCATTATGAAAATGCCCTACAAGCTTGCCTGCAGCCCGATCTTATGGAGACATTTTCTTCATTGAGGTTCCCTCTTTTCAGATGACTTTAGTTGACATAAAACTATCCAGCACAGGTCCCTTTTCTGGAATACATTCTTTTTACTTTAATAGGAAAGACTGAATCTAAAACCCACGGTCATGAAGTCAACTGGAGCTATCTGCTAACTTTATTTAAAGTTTGCTTTTAGCAGTAAAGGAACTGAATTCCAGAAATGTTAACATTAACCAACTTTAAGACTAGTAATGAAGGGCTGGGGAGATGGCTCAGTCAGTACAGTGCTTGCTGCAGAAGCACAGAGATCTGAGTTCAAATCCCCAGCATGCATGTACAAAGCTGGCACAATGGCACACATTGCAATCTCAGCACCGGGCAGGGGGAAACGAGAGGCTCCCTGGAACTAAGCTGGCCAGCTAACAATGCTGAATTGGACAGCTCCAGGTTCAGAGGGAAAACCTGTTTCAAACAGCAGGGTGTAGAGCAACTAAGGAAGCCATCCAGCACCTCTGTTTTTCACATGCACACATATATGCATAAACATAAACACACACACACACACACACACACACACACACACACACACACACAATACTACTAGCAATTAGAACTCAAACTTTCCAATTCTTGGTTATAAAAAAAAAAGAATATACTAACTGGAGCTGATAAAGTTACACAGTGGTTAAAGTACTGAACCCAGAAACATGAGGACCATAGTTCAGATACCTAGAACCCATGAAATCCCAGGTGGGTGTGGCATCCTGCCTGTAATTACTACCTCAGAAGGTAGTCATGAAGAATCCCCAGAGCCAGCTGCCTAGTGAAACTAGCCATATTGGCGAGCTCTGAGTTTGACTAAGATTCTAAGAGACACTGCTTCAATGAATAAGATGAAAAAGCAATAGAATATGATTTTCCACATCAGCCTCAGTCCTCAATGTGCACATGCACACATGAGCATATGCATCCCCACAAGTTCACATAGGCATTCAAACACACACACACACACACACACACACACACACACACACAAGAAAAAGAGAAAACAAAGATATGTAGGTAGGTAGATGATAGATAGATAGATAGATAGATAGATAGATAGATAGATAGATAGATAGATGATTGATAGATATATGCATAATACATACACAGATACATAGATACATGCATACATACATACACAGATATGCAGATGGATGGATAGATAGATAGATAGATGAGAGAGAGAGAGAGAGAGAGAGAGAGAGAGAGAGAGAGAGAGAGAGAGAGAGATGGATGTAAAACATCCTGACTGGACTTTATCCATATGACAAATATTATCATAAAATGTAATACACTGAGAAACTGAAGGAGAAAATAAACTGATTGAGTGACTTAGAGAAGGAGAGTTCTCTAATTAATCCTGGAAATTAATATATCAGAATTTTAAGCATGATTTTAGCTCTGATTTGCTCTATGTTAACCTTTAAGTCACTTATCATTTTGGGATTCGTCATATTCTAAAAACAGAAAACCAAATCAGTTTGTAACGATATTGATCCTACCTGCTTCTTGAGGATGCAATAATTATCATAAAGTTCTCTGGTATGGCAAAAAGCAGATATAAAAATAAAAAGTGTGATACAATGTTATATCTGTATTTCAATATCAAAGCCTAGTGCTGCTGTGAACTAAGGAAAGAATAAAATCACTTGAAATCGAACAGCTGATGAAATTTCCCAAGCTCAGCTATCTTATTCAACCAAATCCTTTAGATACCAGGGTATGTGACCATGAGAAAATATTACACTATATGTTAGAAAGTATGCTGACCCATTATTCATAATAGATAGAACCTAGAAACAACCTAGATGTCCCTCAACTGAAGAATGGATAAAGAAAATGTGGTACATATATACAATGATTACTCAGGTTTAAAAAAAAAAATGAAGCCGTGAAATTTGCAGGCAAATGGATGGAACTAGAGAAAACCATCCTGAGTGAGGTAACCCAAACCCAGAAAGACAAATACAATATGTACTCACTCATAAGTGGATATTAGACATAAAGCAAAGGATAGCCAGACTACAGCCCACAGCTCCAGAGAAGCTAGCTAACAAGGAGGATCCTAAGAGGGACAAGCATGAATCTCTCTGGGAGGGGAAAATAAGAAGAGGGGAGTTGAGAACATGAGGTAATGGGATGATCAAAGTTGGTGTAGGGACAGAGGGGGAGAACAAGGAAGCAGATATCTTGATAGAGGGAGCCATTCTGGGGTTAGGGAGAAATCTGGTACTAGGAAATTCCTCGAAACTCACAAGGATGACCCCAGGTAAGACTTCAAGCAATAGCAGAGAGAGTCCCTGAACTGGCTTTCCTCTGTGATCAGATTGATGACTACCCTAATTGCCATCATAGAACCTCCACCCAGTAACTGATGGAAGCAGATGCAGAGATCCACAGCTAAGCATTGCACTGAGTCAAGTCGAAGAGAGGGAGGAGAGATTATATAAGCAAGGGGGCTCAAGATCATGATTAGGAAAACCACAGAGACAGATGACCCAAACTAGAGGGAGCTCACAGACTCTGGACTGACAGCTGGGGAACCTGCATGGGACCAAACTAGGGCCTCTGAATGTGGGCAATAATTGTGTGGCTTGGTCAGTTGGTGTGGCACCTGGCAGTGAGACCAGAATGTATCCCTAGTGCATGAACTGGCTTTTTAGAGCCCATCCCCTATGGAGGGATGTAGTCAGAAGTTTTCCTGTGTCCCAGCTGGCTGGATGTAGGGACAAATCTCTCCCATTTGCATTCTCCAAGTAAGCACACAGAGGCTTATATTAACTATAACTGCTTTGCCATTAGCTCAGGCTTATTACTGACTAGCTCTTACATTTAAATTAACCCATAATTCTTATCTATGTTTAGTCATGTGGCTTGGTATCTTTTCTCAGTTCTGCCCTGTACAACAACTGCTGATCTTCCAAAGACACCAATAGCTCTACCTTTAAAATGATTAACAGACAAGCCTATATGGGTTCAGCAATGGCCTTTAACAATAGAGAAACTGCAGGCTTTAGAAGAGCTGGTACAAGAGCAGTTAAATGCTCAGCATATTGAAGAAGCAACCAGCGCTTGGAATTCTCCTGTATTTGTTATTAAAAAGAAATCTGGTAAATGGAGAATGGTAACAGACCTAAAAGCAATTAACAAAGTAATTCAGCCAATGGGCTTTCCACAATCTGGAATTCCTTTGCCTACTTTATTACCTAAAGGATGGCCTCTTATAGTTATTGATTTAAAAGACTGTTTCTTCTCAATACCCTTACAAGAAAAAGACAGAGAAAGATTTGCCTTCTGGTGCCTCCTTATAATAATTCTCATCCAGTTAAGATATATCAATGGAGGGTCCTCCCACAGGGAATGTTACATAGCCCAACCCTGTGCCAATATGTTGTACAACAGCCATTAGAAGTAATATGTAAACAATTTCCTAAATCTATAATTTATCATTACATGATAGATATTTTACTAGCTGATTCAAATGCAGAAATTTAGAAACAATGTTTGAAGAAGTAAAGGAAATTTTGCCTTGTTGGGGATTACAAATTACTCCTGAAAAGATACAAAGAGGAGATTCAATCATTATTTAGAATATAAACTAGGTCTACAAAAAATTAGACCCCAAAAGGTGCAAATTTGGAAAGACAGATTACGGACTCTCAATGACTTTCAAAGATTATTTGGAGACATTTCCCATCTACAAACTGTTGTTGGGGTGAAAAATGATGAGCTGAGTAATTTGTTCAAAACCTTAGAAGGTGACAAGGACTTAAATAGTCCAAGAGAATTGTCAGCTGAAGCTGAGAGAGAATTGGCTTTGGTGGGAAAAAAAAGCACAGGATGGACATGCGGATCATGTGGTTCCAAAGCCTGATTACATTTTGGTTATTTTACCCTCTAAGCATTATCCTACAGAAGTTCTAATGCAGAGGGAAGATATAATATTGGAATGGATATTTCTATGAAATAAACGGAGTAAAAGATTTAAAACTTATGTGGAAAAGATCTCTGACTTGATTTTAAAAGGAAAATTGAGACTTCATCAATTATCAGGAATAGACCCAGCAGAAATTGTAGTACCTTTAATGAAGGATGAAATTGACAAACTGGGCAAGAAAGCACCCTCGCATTGACTGCTGACAGTATGCTGTCCAAAATAGACAAGCAGGACACAAAACAGAGGACTACCAATCTTTGCCAAGACAAGCGTGGTTGCAGTTTTGGCAAGGGGCCAGGACAATATGACAATATAACAGCATCGCTGAAGTGGCTTTGCAATCTGGAAAAGGTATAGTGCCCCTTTTTTCAAAGGCAGCTGATCAGGCAGTGGACCAATGGCTTCTAGTGTGCAGTGGAACAGTAGCTGAAACTGTTATTCTTGAAGGAGTAACTAGGCTGATGAAGTCTAACCTCTCAATGGTAGACTGGTGTTTAATGAAGGAGATGAAGCCACCCACAAGCCAAGAAGAATGGGAAGCTGAATTCCAAAGCTGAATTCCAAAAATGCCAGCAATTTCCAGAATTTAAAATCCTGAATCATGACAGGACACTGGCAGAATTCAAGTTTATCTGATACATGGAATACCAGCATTGAATGTGAGGTTGAGCTTGCATGCATCCGACTTCACAAATGAGTCTGTCAGATCCTCTAGGCCTGTAGGCCGAAGATGATGCCCCAAGGTGCAGAGAAACCTCCGGTGACTGTCCAGGCAGCTGGCTGTTTCTGTCGTAACTCATTTTTTGGAAGTCCCTTGTTGTGCTTCCTGTTTTATTAGGGAATATTATTTCCTTCTTGGATCTCTGAGGGACTTGAAGATTAGATAGTTGTAGTTACAGTTTTCCTTGTTTCCTTGTCAAGAAATTCAGAAAATAAACTCACTAAGAGGTGTTAAGTGTGTAAGTTTGAAAGACATCATAAGATAGTTTTCTGTTGGTAATATAAGTTAGGATAGAAAGTGAATTAGGTACATTTTGAACTCACCAAAATAGGGTAGATAATGGAATATTTTCTCTGAATTTGTCAAATGCAAATGGACTAGACATTGTTAATGTATTTATTGCTTGTTTATATTGTATATAGCTATTGTACTTATTGTATATAATTTTTCTTATATTAGTTATAACTTTTTTATTTTTTATTAGACAAAAAAGGAGGAATGTGGTAATATTTTATTTGTGCTGAAATGTGGTGATATTTTATTTGTGCTTTAATAAATAAAGCTTGCCTGGAGATTAGAGGAAAAAGGCCTGCCATTTTAAGTAAACAAAGAAGTCAGAGAATGGTAGCACATGGCCTTAATCCTATCACTTATCAGGCAGGATCTCTATGTGTTCAAGGCCACACTAGAGACAGAGCCAGGTGTGGCAGCACACGCCTTAATTCCAACACTAGTTAACCATGGAGGTCTGGAGGTCTGCACAGACAGAAAGTGAGAGAGCTGTGTAGGAAGAGGAAGTGATGTAGTTGGACAGAGAGCAAATTAGATGTGGGTAGACAGGAAGTAACTCACATTTGGAAGCTGCAGAGTTGGTGAGGTAAGGTTGGCTGGTGGCTTTCCCTATTTCCCTGATCTCTCTAAGGCTTTCACCCCTATATTTGGCTCCGTGTTTTTTATTTAATAAGACCATTTAGAAATTGGGGATACCTTGTTCAGCTTTGATGCAGGAGGGAGGGGCTAGGTCTTATTTCAACTTGATGTTCTAGACTTGTTGACTCCCCATGGGAGGCTTTATGCTCTCTGAGGAGGAGGGGGGGGAGAGGTGGGGGAGAGCGAGAGGAGGGGAGGGAGAGGAAACTGTGGTTGGTATGTAAAATGAAAAAAAATTAAATATAAAAATAAAATAAAAAGTACATCCACAAAGAGCAGAGGGGAGAATATGCTGACATTCCCTCATTCTGCATTATCTCACACACTTAGTTCCTAACATCCCAAGCCTTCTAAGGTTAAATAGTGTGTGTGTGTGTGTGTGTGTGTGTGTGTGTGTGCGCACATGTACAATCAATGTTCAAAGTAAGATGGAAGTTCACAGATGTGAAAGCCTAATCTTTTCACAGCAGTGGAATTCTATTCCATTGGTCCTTTTTTCAAGACATTTTTCAAAGTTTTTTTTTTATTTTATTTAAACAAAAATAAAAGTGTAATAGCAGAACGGTAGATATTTCAAGTGGATATTTCAGTGAAAAATACTCCATTTTAAAGTAGATTCCTTCACTTGAAGTGATGATCAAGCCAATTTGGGATGTCCACAGCAGAATCTAGAAGCCTTATACACTGCTTTTGTGTATAAGAACCCACCACCCCCCATTCCCACCTCCTCCAAGGCAAGGTCTCCCCTAGGGAGTCAGCCCAGCCTGGCAGACTCAGCCAAGGCAGGTCCAGTCCCCTCCTCCCTACACCAAGAATGAGCAAAGTGTCCCAGCATAGGCCCCAGGCTCCAAAATGTCAGCCCATGCACCAAGGATATAGGTGGGTTGGGGCAGACGGCTGGGGGGTGGGAGGAGGGAGGACGGGGGAATCTATAGCTGATAATGTGAAATTAAGTTAATTATAAAATAAAAATACTATTTTAAAAAAAAGAACCCACCAATTTGGAGAGTTTACAGGAATTTTATCTTCTAGTCTGTGAGCCAATAAAACAGCACCTAACCTAACTACTAGCTGGAAAAAAAAAAAAAAAGGCAACACCACCATCCCCAGCTGCCAGCTCTGTTTTTTTCTCTGTAATTCATGTCAAATTCATCTCCTAAATATAGAACTGATAATAAAATTAATTCATTATTTCAAACATCCCAGAATACAGTAGGAGGAAGCTGACAATAGAGCGAAGAAAGATTTGAGAGCCACATAAATATGCTTGAATTTGACAAGCAGCCACACCTCAACTGGGTTTCCCCAAATAATTCAAACCTACTAAAGCAAACAGGGTAGGAAGTAGAAGTTTGTGCAAAGAGGGACTAAAGAGAAAACTGTGCACCTTGTAAGAGTCTAGTCTAAAAAATGCAAACTCGCAAATGAGTTTAAACTTTAACCTGCTGAATATTTCAAGCCAGAGTTCAACATAATAAGATACGTGTTTTAGGAAAAAGATATTATGCCTTACAGTCAGAAATATGAATCAAAATGCTAACATTTAATCTGGAAGAAGTTAATGAAGCCAGGACAGACCAAAGATGATGACAATGGAAAAAAACAACAACAACAGCAAAAAGATACATTCAAGAGTCAGGAGCTGCTTTTGAGATGAGAATGAGAAGGCAGATGGAAAATCTCTAACACCTGGAATTTCATTTCAGTTTATCACACTGAATGACTTACTACAGAGAAATGCTTCTCAGAATAATTGCATGATAAGGAGAAGGAACACATCCTGAACATCTACCACGTGTCAAGCAGTGTTTTAGGAGCTAATGCAACATTGAATAGAACTGTGTCTTCAATAGGTGAATGGATAAACAAACTGCATTACATCCAGACAGCAGAATTATATTCAGAAAAAAAAAAGGAGGAAAAAAATAAAACGAGCTCTCAAACCCTTAAAAAATACAGAGAAACTTGAAATGAATTTATTTTTAAGGGGGAAAGGTTGTTGTGTAGCTGTAGTCTATAAACTGAGACATTCCTTCCCGGAAGAAAAAGGAACCTTATGAGACTCAGAAGACAAAACTGGCAGGACTCAGGAAGCTCCTGAATCCTACAAGATTCAAAAGGCTTCTGTCAGGATTATATAAACAGTAACAACTGTGGTGGGGGTAGAGGACTCTTGTAGCACAAATCTTAGAGGTCTTATTAATAAAAACAAACCCGAGGCCAGTTATTGGGGTGAACGCTGGAAGATCAGAGAAGCAGAACAAGCCACAGCTACCTCACCTCGCCAGTTCCTCAGCTGATCCTGTTTCCTCAGACTGGAAGCCTCTGAGTCCTTATCCAAATGAATCTCAGCTGAACTGCTTCTCAAAAGCCTGAATGCTTAACCAGGCTTAGTTCCTGGTCCTCATGCCTTATATACCTTTCTGCTTTCTGCCCTCACTTCCTGGGATTAAAGGCGCGTGTCACCATGCCTGGCTATTTCCAATGTGGCCTTGAACTCACAGAGATCCAGACGGATTTCTGCCTCTGGAATGCTAGGATTAAAGGCGTGAGTGCCACCATTTTCTAGCCTCTGTATCTAGTGGCTGTTCTGTTCTCTGAACCCAGATAAGTTTATTAGGGTGCACGATATTTGGGGGAACACAATACCACCACAGACTCTTCTAGCAAAAGAGCTGCTTCCAAGCTATCCAGGTACATCTAGGGTTGCAGCTGTCATGGGGGGGGTCACAATGCTTCATTGGACTTTTTAGTGATGCAGCTTTGAGAAACTCATGCTCCAATGAACTCACTAGATTATGAGCCAGTCTTGAGTGCGTTCATATGGCTGCTATTAGTGACCTATATGGGGTAGATAGACATTTCATGTCTCTATAAGGAACATCACACAACAAAAGCCAATATGAAAGGCTACAGCATTCTAACTACACTTAATTCTGTGAAAGAGAAATCTATGGAGACAGATAAATGGTGAAAAGTATTTGAGAATTCTTTACACCTTTGGCTCAAATTTTGAACCTACAGCTGTTCTAAGAAGCCAATCCTATTTAAAATATAATCCCCACCTAGAAGTATAAATTTAAAATGATCAATAGTTGGAACACAGAAGATTTTAGATATTGAGACAAATCTTCCATGATACTACAATGCTGGACATATATCATTATACACTTGTCTAAGCCATAGTTAGACAACACGAAGAATCAACTCCACAAACTGTGCACTTTGGGTGATTATGATGTGTGATCTCATTAACTGTAACTAACTTATCATTCTCATGTTAGGTGCTAACAGTCAGGGAGGCAGAATAAGCAGAGAATAGTATCTGCAATGGAACTCTCGACTTTATGCTTAATTTTGAAAAACCCTGACATTTCCATGAACAGTGTTTTCTTGGGGAGGACAAGAACTACATATATTTAAGGAGGATAAACTCACATTTTCAAAGAGGAAGACAAACTGTACACAAAAACAAATCATCTGATTACCAACGTTCTAGCAGGCGATTAAAGAAGTGGTTATCATATAGAAGTGTTTGGCATTGCTTGTAAATAACTAACTATTACACAAGTGGAAAAAATGTGTGGGTGCTAAAAATCCTAGTTTGACTCATAGTCGGGATCAATCCTTTGGGGGGGTTGTTATAGTCTGTGACAAACAAGAGTAAGAATAATAATTTAATAACCATAATAATAATATAGTATATATACCATATAATATTGGCATAATATAAAATGGATATATCTATTGTTTACAGTATATGATATATCTTAAACATGCTTATATTACACACATACACATTTATATACATGCACATATTCTATGAAAGAAAAATGAGAAAAGGAGGAAACCCCAAAAGAAGAGGGGTTGATCTTTGAATGAGATGATCATGGATGGAAAGACTCACTAATTCAAATACTAATATTTGAGTAAAGAACTGAAGGGGGGTGAGGCAGTGTTGATATCTGGGAAAATGTATTCCCAAAAGGGATGGGAAATATGTGGGAAGTCATTATACTGTTTATTCGATTTTGCTGAGGAAAAACTAATACAAGGCCTCTGGAGAAAAATCTTGCTTGATGTATTCAAGAAATGGCATAAAAGTTGGTGTTGCTAATATGCAGGCCCAGAGAGCACTGGTCACACAGATAGACAAAAGTAGATCACTCTGGTGGCTGTAGAACTCTACATGTTTGAGCACTGATTCTGAATGAGATGAGGAAGCACAGGAAAATCCAGAGCAGTCAACTGGCATGACCAAATTTCAGTTTTAATGGATTTCTATTTTTCTCTTTGATTGTTATCTAGAAAAAAAAGACATCAGGAGAGGAGAAGATATAAATCCAGATAGAAGCAGGAAGAATGATTTATGGCAATGTCGTATAGCAATTTTCTACAAATTGAAACTTTTATTCCAGGAAGAAACTCATTAAGACACATGAACTTCTAAAGCAGTGGTTCTCAAACCCTGAGTCATAACCCCTTTAGGGTCAAATGACACTTCTGCAGGGGTCAGCTGAGACCATAGAAAAACACAGATATTTACATCACAATTCATAACAGTAGTAAAATTAGAATTGTGAAGTAGCAACAAAAATAATTTTATGGTTTGGACACCACATCCTGAGGAACTGTATTAAAGAGTTGCAGCATTAGGAAGACTGAGAATCATTCTTCTAAAGGGAAGCTTGTGAAGATTCAGCAAGTGAAAAACTCATAAGTCTTAGGAAGTCCCTGAAATTTACCAGATGCACAAGGCCCATTCCTCCCCAATGTTATAATCAGTAAGAACTGATGAGGAGAAGAGACCTTGATATGTCAAGCTGCCTGAAAATTGTGCAGAGAGTTCCAGAGATCCAATTTCACCAGTCATAATCCATACTTGGGTAGGATCTCATGATATAGCTATCTTTGAGCCATTCATGGTCCTAGAAGTAAAACTCTCACCCATATGTGGTAGTTTGAATGTAATTGGCCCCCATAAGCTCATAAGTGGTGGCACTATTAGGAGGTATGGCTTTGTTGGAGTAGGCATGGCCTTACTGGAGGAAGTGTGTCACTGTGCGTGTGGGCTCTGATGTCTCATATATGTTCAAGCCACACCCAGTGTCTCAGACCACTTCCTGTTGCCTGTGGGTCAAGCTTTAAGAACCCTCAGCTCCTTCTCCAGCACCATGTCTGCTTGCTTGCTTCCTTGCTTCCCACAATGACAATAATGGATTAAACCTCTGAACTGTAGCTGGAGAATTTTTCTCCAGCTCCCACCACCAAGTCCCGCCTGTCCCAGAGCCCACTTATAAAATAAACACACAGACTCTTACGTTATTTAAACTGCTTGGCCATTAGCTCAGGCCTGTCATTGTCTAGCTCTTACTCTTATATTTAGCCCATTTCTATAAACTTTACTTTGCCACGTGGCTCATGGCTTACCGGTACTTTACATTTTCCTTGTCCTGGCGGCAGCTCCAGGCAGTCTCCCCCTTCCCTTCCTGTTCCCTCAATTCTCTTCTCTGTTAGTCCCGCCTATACTTCCTGTCTGGCTGTTGGCCAATCAGAGTTTATTTACATATAGCGATATCCACAGCACTTCCCCTTTTCTTCTTTTTTTTTTAAAAGGTTTTAACTTTAACATAGTAAAATTACATATAACAAAACAATTATCAAGCAAGAATTACAGTTACAATATTAAAGAAGAGATCCTATCTATCTTATATTTGTGAGTTTAAGGTTTTATATCTAACTTATCTTTTATTATAACTAAGGAAAATTGTAAGTATCTAGTCTTTAACCACATCAAAGACCTCAGAAGGATATAATACTGCCTGAGAAATAGGAGAAGGATGCAAGCAACTTTTGGGAGTCTTGTAGGGTAGACAGAGACAGCTGAGCCTGGACAGTCATCCAAAGTTCTCTTGTAAAGTTGGGGCATCTGTCTTCAGCCCACAGGCCTAGAGTCTCTTATTCACTTTTTTCTGTGTCCTGTAGAATGTCTGGCAGTTTCCTCTGCAAAGCAGGAACCTGAAGGACCATTTTGTCAAGCAAAGTTCAGTTGTCACCTTTTTATGGGTCCTGCATGTCCAGTTGATCAAGCAGTCCAGGCAAGAACAGTTTCTTGCCCAAATGGCTATTTTTGTCAAGGTGAAGATAAACTCCATATGGAGTGTCTTCGATGCCCATCCTCCTCTCTGAAGTAAATCGGTGCTGTCAGGAGCAGACATGTCTCACTGTCCAGAAAGTCTAAATTTTTAAAAGATTTTAAATGCCATATTCTGTAGGTCTTTGAAGTGTTTGAATACTACTTATCTATCTGAAATATATCTATGTATACCTAGAAGACTTAACTAACATGGCTACAAATATGATTATCATAGATGACTAACTATTAATCTATTTTTTAATTATCCATTACAATTTTAAATGAGTTACATAAACATAATACCTCAAACAAGAATAGAAATATATACAGTATAACAAAATTAAGTTTAAATTTGTATCAATAAACTAAAATCTATAGCAATGTAAAACATTTTAAACAAGTTGTTACTCTTTAAAAGTAGGTTCATTAATCTACCCTTTCATCCTATCATATCTAAACTATCCCCTTTTTTTTTCTTTAGAAAGAGATTGTATTTATAATCAACCTGTTTTAAATAAAAATATTGGTTTTTCTCTGTCCCACACCAGAGGGCTCTTCTGATTTGGGACATAAGAATCTCTTAACCATTTTTTTTTTTTTTAGCAATATGTCTGGGTTTAGAGGGGGAGTGAGCCAATTCCATCTCTAAAGCCAGCTTGGTATATTTGGGAATTTGGGCATAGCTTCTCTTACTACTTCCTGCTGGAGGGGGGGCGCTGTATCTTATGGGGACACAAAGAAAATTTTAGGATCATGGAGTAGTCCGTGAGGCTGTATATCTGAGCCAGTTGCCTTGAAACCATTCTGGATGTTGAATCATCTGGGCCATGGTGTCATTGGAGACCTTTCAGGGGGTCTTGGCTGGTCAAACCTGATGTATCTTAATCTGGAACAAATCCATAGTCTCTGGCTTTCTGTGGAAACAAAAGCAGAGACTCTTTTCCAAAGCAACATATCCTTATATCCAAATTTTGAAGTCAAGGTACCTTTAAAATTTACATTTTGGCATAACTCAACAACTTTTACAATCAAATGTTTTTCTTCAGTTACAAATATCAAAGACAACATAATCCAGATTCTCTGTGTGATAGCCATTCTTTACATGGCTTATTACCTTTAATGTTTCTTTAAAGACTTTATTTTTAAAAACTATCTGTTTATATAACTGTATATATTTCTTTTTTCTCTCTTTTAAGCCTACGTACATTTTACACACATTGTGAACTATTCCATCTGAATCAGTCTTATTGTGAACCTATTGATTTAAATAAACTGCAGCCTTCTAAGACTGAAACGTGGCTGTTGGCTCCGCCCACTTTAGTTCCCAACATGGTGGTGGTCCCTTTTCTGCCAGCTCTGGGAGCTGTAACTCTCAGAAATAGTGGGTCTACGCTTTTTATCAAAGTAGCGTGTAGCCCAGAAACCTCTTTTTTATATATATATACTAGTAAAGAGTAAATCTACCATACAGCGTAATGTGCCACTGGCACACGTCTCACTCCCGCCATACTGCAGGTCAAGTGCACATGCCAGGAACCAGCCAGTAGTTCAAACCCACATTTTGCGGCGTCTAGCCGCCCATATGAGACATGAAGCAGGAACCTGGTTTTGGCTCTGTTTAGAATTGGTTATTAAATATTCTCAGGTTTAAGGTGGAAACTCGAGCCGTTGGGCGCCATTTGTAGCTGGAGAATTTTTCTCCAGCTCCCACCACCAAGTCCCGCCTGTCCCAGAGCCCACTTATAAAATAAACACACAGACTCTTACGTTATTTAAACTGCTTGGCCATTAGCTCAGGCCTGTCATTGTCTAGCTCTTACTCTTATATTTAGCCCATTTCTATTAAACTTTACTTTGCCACGTGGCTCATGGCTTGCCGGTACTTTACATTTTCCTTGTCCTGGCGGCAGCTCCAGGCAGTCTCCCCCTTCCCTTCCTGTTCCCTCAATTCTCTTCTCTGTTAGTCCCCGCCTATACTTCCTGTCTGGCTATTGGCCAATCAGAGTTTATTTACATATAGCGATATCCACAGCACTGAACTATAAGCAAGTCCCCCCAATTAAATGTTTTCCTTTATAAGAGTTGCTGTAGTCATGGTGTCTCTTCATAGCAATAGAAACCCTAAGACACCATACTCCTATAAGAAACAATTTTAAAACTTCCAACAAACTCAATAGTGCAATAAGTTGGCCTTTGGTGGAATCTTTACATCTGGTCTCTCATTGGTTCTATATCTAGGATGAATAGACAAATACTCATATCTTCCCTAGGAACAGTGTCACATAATAAAAAATTAGCCAAGCAAAATATGATAGTAGTTGAAACAATAGCAATGATGAGAAGAAATCCAATTATGCATATATGTTGAAAATAGAGATAACAGAACATTCTGCAACCATAGAGATGGGATGTCAAAAAGAGACATCAGGACAATTCCAAATTTTTTGGCTCAAGAACCTGGAAGTCTCAAGTAAGGCATCCACTGATCAGGAAATGGATTTAGAAGAAAGAGCTTTGAGGCAGGAGGAAGACTACAAATTTGTTTTTGGATGTCTTATGTTTTTGCTAGACATCCAGATAAAGTTGTCAAGGGAACTCTCAAAAAAAGATTCTGGAGGTTGGGATTAATATCTAAGTTGAATGATTAAATTTGGTAATCACCAGCAACACAAAAATAAATAAGGTTATCACAAGATATAAGAAGATCTAAGAAGTAGAGATTAAAAAAAAAAGAGATTAAATCCAACAACTCGGGCCTAGAGCACCCTACCAATGGCAGATTGGAAATACAGAAAATAAATTAAGAAATAGACAGATATATGGAGAGAGGGACTGAATAATTGAAGAAAGGGCTGCAAGAAAAAATGACCAACTAAGGAGTGAAGTGAACAGTGAATAGGGCCTATGCTGAGACACTTTGCTCAGCCTTGGTGTAGGGAGGAGGGGACTAGACCTGCCTCAACTGAATCTACCAGGCTGGGCTGAATCCCCCTGGGGAGACCTTGCCTTGGAGGAGGTGGGAATGGGGGGTGGATGGGGGGGAAAGCTGGGGGGGGGAGGAGGGAGAACAGGGGAATCTGTGGCTGATATGTGAAATTAAATTAATTATAAAATAAAAATATTCTTAAAGTGAATAACTAAGCCAAGTGTAGTATTACATCTCTATAACCCCAGGTCTTGACAGACTAAGGTAGAAAGATGATGATTTAAGGCCAGCTTATGCTAATAACAAAACCCTGTCTCAAAAGAAAATTTAAAAATAGGGAATCAGAATTTCTTGTTCAAATTAATAACAAGTAAGTGTTGTAGAATATTATTTTAAGATGTGTTACTTTTGTGTATGTTGTATTTGTTTAACTCTGTGAAGCTGTGCTATTGTGCCTGTCTAAAACACCTGATGGGCTAATAAAGAACTGAACAGCCAATGACAAGGCAGGAGAAAGTACAGGCAAGGCTGGCAGGTGGAGAGAGGATAAGTAGAAAGAGGAGAAATCTTGGAGTAAAAGAAGAGGAATGAGCCAGAAAAGGAGAAAGACTCCAGGGGCCAGCCACTCAACTACACAGCCAACCACAGAGTAAAAGTAAGATTTACAGAAGTAAGAGAATAGGAAAAACCCAGAGGCAAAAAGTAGACAGGGGTAATGTAAGTTAAGGAAACCTGGCAAGAAACAAGCCAAGACTGGGTGTTTATAATTAAGAATATGCCTCCATGTGTGATTTATTTGGGAACTGGGTAGCAGACCCTCTAGAAGAGCAAAGCCAAGAACAAGTAAGTCATTGAAAAGTATGGGACGAGCCATTGTAGTGAAAGGTAACAGGGAGAAACCCAACCAAAATGGATGATAGAGAAAGATGGAGGAATGAAATCAGACCTCTTATGAATAATGAGGAGCCTTAAAGAGTTCTACTACAACTGGAAGCACATATTTATGACTGTAGCTTAAAAGTGATATGGAACTAAAAATACATGCTTAAATTTAAGAGAATTATACTTTGTGTGCATAGTAGGATTGATATAATAAAAAAAATGGAATCTATCACCTTGTAGCATCATGGCAGAATTAACCTAGGTGGGCAGGTCAGAACTTGGATAAGGAATCATCTTTCAGGGAGGAGGGGACCACCCCATGAAGGTCCTTTTCCTTCCCCGAATTCTCACCCCTAGCTCAGTCCTTACGAACCATCATGAAGTTTAACTGGGTTGTCTAGCCTTTCTGAGTCTTCAAAATGATGTAACCTTCCTTTTTCTTCTTTTCTGTCTTTTTCTTTCAGATGCTGGCCAGAGCCTAAGTATGCTTTAAACTCCCTGATAGCATGAGCTGAGTTTGTGTTTGGTTGGTTGAATGCATGGTTGGTTGGTCTTATGTAGTCTCCCTCCCTCCCTCCGCTCTCCCTCTCCCTCTCCCTCTCCTCTCCCTCTCCCTCTCCCTCTCCCTCTCTCCCTCTCACTCCCTCTCCCCTCTCCTCCCTCTCCCTCTCCCTCTCCCTCTCCCTCCTCCCTCTCCCTCTCCCTCTCCCTCTCCCTCTCCCTCTCCCTCTCCCTCTCCCTCTCCCTCTCCCTCTCCCTCTCCCTCTCCCTCTCCTCCCTCTCCCTCTCCCTCTCCCTCTCCCCTCTCCCTCTCCCTCTCCCTCTCCTCCCTCTCCCTCTCCCTCTCCCTCTCCTCCTCCCTCCCTCTCCTCTCCCTCTCCCTCTCCCTCTCCCTCCTCTCCCTCTCCCTCTCCCTCTCCCTCTCTCCCTCTCCCTCTCCCCTCTCCCTCTCCCTCTCCCTCTCCCTCTCCCTCTCCCTCTCCTCTCCTCTCCCTCTCCCTCTCCCTCTCCCTCTCCCTCTCTCCTCTCCCTCTCCCTCCCTCTCCTCCTCTCCTCCCTCCCTCCCTCTCTCTCTCTCTCTCTCTCTCTCTCTCTCTCTCTCTCTCTCTCTCTCTCTCTCTCTTCCCTTTCTCCTCATCTGGATAGCTATGAGATTTACAGCTTACCTGCCCCAAGGTTTTTCTTTCTCTAATAAATTACCCTTGAGATTCCATTTTATTCTGTTCTTGAAATCTTAAAATTTTATTAATGAGACTAAGAACTCCAAAAGGAGACCTCCAGCTCGCCCAATAGCATATAGTGGTCCCAGTGGAACTCTCCAAGATATCTGATTACACTTCTCTTCTGCTTTTTAGTTACTTTAGTTTGCAAAGAAAATGAGCCCATTCCTGCACCCCTGGCTAGCATCAGAATGATCTGAAAATAATTTCTGTTGCAAAGGAGAAAAGAAACAATTGTAATAACAATGCCTTTGAATAAGACTATGGTTTGAGATTCAGTCAGTGAAGCAGAGACATGATGCCTACCATGGAAATATGATTTTAGTGCAGATATTAGAACTTATCTGGGAAATGCTACATAAGTGAAGGTCTTCAAATTGATTTTACATGGCCATAATAAGAGTGAAACTTGCCACCAACTTTCCTAGCAGGTCTAGGTGAATAATTTTC